>NC_056725.1:1779734781-1779927281 GCF_019279795.1 Protopterus annectens | reverse complement strand
ATCCCTGCCTTGCACACACAGTGGATAGGAATACAGGCATATATGTAAGGACAACACACTATAATAAGCCAAAGGTAGACAGACATAGATGTGTGAAAGAGGGTGACCGTCCCACCTAGCACACAGCCAAAGGGCCCCAAACACATGAGGTGCAGATGTTATTCACTGCAGATACTAGCCATCAGTATCTGTCAGCATGACAGACTATGTGGTGCACGTGCCAGCTGTGCAACATGACTGTACAAAGAAGTAGTCATCTAGTAGCTGTATACACGTACCTGTGACATATGACCCCGTGTGTGCCCATGCTCGCACTGCCCTCCCCATGGCAGTATTATGACAAGCCTGCTGAGGTCATCCAATGAGAAATACACCTTTGGGAGAGCTGTAGCTCAGTAATCTCCATGGCACATCCCATAACTGTGTACTGCTGTAGTGATAAACTAGTTAGGTAGTAGTTCTAACCCCAGACTTGCCAATTGTGTGTGTGATTGTGTGCATGCCTGTCTTTCTCAGACTGTGTAGAGAGAAATATTTTTAGGCTACTCACAGTCTGTACATTTCATATACTCAACTTTGGCAAGGCTGCTGATGTCACCCACCTAGAAATACACCTCTCGGACTGCTGTAACCCAGTAATCTCAGTAGCGCATTCGGTAACTGCGTAATGCTGTAGTGTGTTAAAGTAGTTAGGTAGGTGTTCTATTCTGAGGCATAGCAGGTGTGTGTGCATGTCAGTCATATCCTGTATGTTGGTGGCTTTGAGTGTCTAGCCACTGGATGTGCTGCGGAGCGTGTTTTGTAGTTTTCTGTATAGTGGCCATATATGTCACAATCAGCCAAGTGACTGGGTTGGTGAGACATAACCATACATTTGGCAATAGGCCTGGTGAGTAACGTCAGTAACCCTATTATTACCCAGACTACAGTCTGAACCCATGTGTTAGACAGAAACACACTTGCCTTGGGATTAACACCAGTACATAATACAGGAGATGCTGGTGTTTTCCTTTTCATTCTTTTCTAATGCTTTGGTGTCACGAGGTTTGTTCTTGGGATATATAATCTATATCTATGTATATATATATATATATATATATATATATATATATATATATATATATATATATATATATACACATATATATATAGACATTAACACCCCTACATCTACGTAATTGAATACATGTGCTATACTGTTGAATGGGTACATTTCCGTTATCGGGGCAACACTTTTAATGCAATCATTCAGGTGTAATGCAGATCATTAACATGCCTGTTGAACACATGTTGGTATAAAATGCTTGTGTTAATAATTAAATGTTTAACCAAGTAACTAGTCTAATTTTACACTCATCTGCCTGACAGACGTGTTAAGGTACTGCATTACAACGAAGCGATCGCTTTAAAGTGTTGCCCCGGTAAGTCACACAGACAGGAAATCAGTAATAAGGAAATACTTGCAAATAACATGACATTCCTTTCTTCTGTTAATTAGGCATGGCACAGTGATATGTACACTGCATGAAATGCCTAACATGAAGTAACTGCCTGTGCTTACAGTTTACAAAGACGTAGTCATGCTGACCATTTGTAATCAGACAGTTTCAGTCCTCTGTGAGGCCTGTGAAATGATGATTAAAAGACAGTGAAATTGCTATGTATATGTTTGCCGTGAAGGGCTTGCAAGACACAAGTTGTTAGGATTAGGCTTCATCTTGGATTAATTATGTAAAAGCTTGTACATTAGCAAAAGATGTATACATCGTAAACACCGTTATTTCCGGGCTCAGCGATGCTTTCCTAAATCCATGGCTGACACTCTTAACAAATAAACAATCACTGCTTATTGATTGTAATCGCATCCTCATGGTTTAAAGAAGCCAAGTTAGTATAATTACAGAGGTTGAGAACGGGTATTTGACAATGAAAACATTTTCTACAATGCCTGCTTTCCCTATAATGGCTAGACTGCTGTAATAGTAGGCCTTTGGCTTTGTTTATGCACTGTGCTGCTTTCGGGCAAACACTTTCAATGGGGGTGCTCAGCTCTGACTCCAACCTCAAGCCATGTTGTTTGGATGTTAATGTTAATAGTTGTGTGTAAATCAGTTAAATGGATAAATTGTAAAAACAAACTGAGAACAACTGTAACTTCTACATTTTACGCACACACACAGGGCCCTTACCTCTTATGCACTACCTATTATTCTATCTACTGTCGAGGTTTGTAAGGGCACATTCATGTGTTTATGTCTGCAAATGGAATGGATATGTTAGACAGAATGCACATCTACATATAGTTGTATGCATGTCTGTATGCATACATACTTATAACTGACTCGCTGGCCTCCATGAGGTGGTCCAATTAGAAGAAGGCCATCCAACCATGATACGCCTGGATCCATAATCACATACCCATGGTTCCCCGACCCCACCCGAGTTCGACATACACGCAATCCATCCATTATCCAGTTGCTTTCATGGCCATGACACACCTCCACACATTGCCATCCCCCCAGCATTAGGGGCCCTACACGTATGTTGTTCCAACACATGTATTATCATGCTTTCCCACCATTTAGTCTTTGAACATACCAGCCCTTGCTTGTGTAATGGACGGAGATCCAAATATGCTGTCAATTTTTGGTAGTCCCACTGGGGACTACCCTCTAATTGTTTGTAAAGTAGACTTAGCAGATCAACAATGATACTCCCACTGGTAAATCCCTTCCTGTGGTGTGAGTAGCAGTGCTTTGCTCACTCCTGGCCAGCTTGATATGACGTACGCTGACAGCACTATATAATACTATAGTTGCTGTTGATTCCCTTCTCATTCCTTTTCTATGCTTTATTGTTACGATGTTCATTCTTCATATATATATATGTATATATATATATATATATATATATATATATATATATATGTGTGTGTGTGTGTGTGTGTGTATGTATATATATATGTGTGTGTGTGTGTGTGTGTGTGTGTGTGTGTGTGTGTGTGTGTGTGTGTGTGTGTGTGTGTATGTATATATATATATATATATATATATATATATATATATATGTATGTATATATATATATATATATATATATATATATATATATATATATATATATACATATATATATATATATATATATATATATATATATATATATATATATATATACATATATATATATTACATCTGTACATACTTATATACATTCCCTATGCTGGTCACTGCTTACACCCGTGCAAGCACACTCAGATTTGCTTACTGTTTGTTATATATGTTTACTGCTGTCTTTTTGTGCTTACTTGTGCCTTATTCGTTATGACAGTACCACTTTGATTGAATGGATTTGAATAAAAGTCCCATGCGATACTCAAGTTCACTTTTACATGTTATTATGTCAGTTTTACAGCAGACCGACATTCTTTCCACATGGAAAATGATATGTGCTATAGTTGAACTTGAACTGTGAATTCCTGTTCGTTAGGCGGATGCTCTAACCACTACACTATTGGTGTGCTGCTTCATTTTGATGTATACCCATGGTTCATAGTTACCCAGACACATGCCTCAACACTTCACTAACACAGCAGTCATCCATTCTCCAGTTGGAAAAACCACATCACTGCACATGTGCCACTGCCTACCGCTCTAGACCCATCTCACATGTTGACTCTCTCCAAATATATGCAGATGTCCCAAGCTTATAGTCCTGTAACATACGTTCATATAATGGTCATGGTGTTCAAATACTTTTCCAGTTTTAGGCTCATCTGACTGGAGACTGGGACTGCCCTGTACCTGTTTGAAAGTCAGACTTAGCACGTGGACAAAGATAGTCCCATTGTTTGCATCCTACCTGTGGTTGTAGATGCAAGGGGTTTGCTCACCTCTGGCCAGCTTGATATGACAGCCCTAAATAATGCGGGAGTTATGCTGCTGTTTTCCTTCACATTCATTACGAATGCTTTAATGTGACCATGTTCATTCTTTACATATATATATATATATATATATATATATATATATATATATATGTATGTACGTACGCATGCACATACATTTACATGAATACTTACTTTGATCAGACTGTTGAATGACTGTGCTGTCTGCTATGTTTGTGATAACATCAGAATTAAGTAAAACTGCCATGGCTTAGTGGTAAATTACATTGGTTGTGGTGTATAGGGTTCTGGCGTCGAGCCTTGCTGAGGCAGTTTATTGTGTTGTTGGGCAGACCAAGGGCCGTTAGACAAAGGGTGGGTACAACACTTTTCAGCAGCAGTTTTCCATTTCACCATATTTCACTGCCACTTCCCATCACGCAAACACCTTCTCCATTCTTACTATGATATGTCACTCCAGTTGACATTTCAATGGTATTATATCGTTATATATATCATAAAATATCAGAATATGCTCGTATATGGATTCCGCATCATAAATGGTGTGTGCTGCAGTCGAACCGGCAATGTCTGCCCATTAGGCGGATGTTCTAACCACTACACTATTGCTGTGCTGCTTCATTTGCATGTATACCCATGGTTCATAGTTACCCGAACACATGCTGCAACACTTCACTAACACAGCAGTCATCCATTCTCCAGTTAGAAAAACCACACCACTACACATGTGCCACTCCCTACCGCTCTAGACCCGTCCTGCATGTTGACTCACTCCAAGTATATTCAGACGCCCCAAGCTTATAGTCCTGGAACATACGTTCATATAATGGTCAGGGTGTTTAAATAGTCTTCTAGTTCATCTGACTGGAGATTGGGACTGCCGTGTACCTTTTTGAAAATCAGACTTAGCAGGTTGGCAAAGATAGTCTCACTGTTAGCATCCTACCTGTGGTTGGAGACACAGGAGATTTGCTCACCTTTGGCCAGCTTGATATGACAGCACTAAATAATACAGGGGTACCGCTGCTGTTTTCCTTCGCATTCTTTATGAATGCTTTATTGTGGCCATGTTCATTCTTCAGATATATATATATATATATATATATATATATATATATATATATATATATATATATATATATATATCTGTATGTACATACACATGCATATACACCTACATGCTTATTTACATTTCCCATACTGTTGAATGACTGCCACTTACCACCATGCATACCCGCTTATGTCTGCTTGAATGTGCCTTACTCGCCCTATATCCAACAGCCATTATTCTGGGAATCATATAAAATTAGCAGCCCTTGCATGGCTTGGACCCAGAAACAGAAACGCTATAGTCACTGGTTTGACCACTATACCATCCGTGATACATTCTGCATGGATGGTAGTTAGGATATATCACTTTACTACAGGCATTCCACACTACTGCCAACAAATGTGACAATCGGTTGGTGTACATATGTATAGTACATGTTAATGTTCATATGTTTCTGAGAGACATATGTATACATTTGCAAGTATACATATTTATGAATAGGACACATACTTGACAACTACTTATATGCATGTATGTGTGATGTGTAGCTATGGGAATATAAGTATGTACATTTATAGTTATATGACTACATATCTGGGGTTATAAAGCAAAATAGTTGAGTACTATACCAAAGTCCAGCCTACGAACCCAAAGTCAAATATGCACCAAAAAACGCGGCAAGGACACTGCTATTCCTTAAAATCTTTATTGCACATAAACACAAGATGAGCGCTTTCGGGACTTCTCCCTTCATCAGATAAAATTACAATAAAACAACCCCTTCTTTTAAACTAGTGCATATCCAATAGGATTCAGTAAAACACCCGCCTATTTTGAAGGGTGGGCTTAACAGGTATCACATCATTTAAACCAGGTGTACAATTGGCCATAAGCTCAATGATCCATCTGGATTCTGCTAATTCTGTCAAGTGCTTCACATCACCCCCTCTAGTGGTAAGCCTTATGTTTACTATAGCCCTGAAAGTGAATTCATGTGTGGCATTATCCATCACATGTCTGCTCAAAGCATTATGCACATCCCTGGCTTATGGCCAATCGTACACCTGGTTTAAATGATGTGATACCTGTTAAGCCCACCCTTCAAAATAGGCGGGTTTTTTACTGAATCCTATTGGATATACACTAGTTTAAAAGAAGGGGTTGTTTTATCGTAATTTTATCTGATGAAGGGAGAAGTCCCGAAAGCGCTCATCTTGTGTTTATGTGCAATAAAGATTTTAAGGAATAGCAGTGTCCTTGCCGCGTTTTTTGGTGCATATCTGGGGTTATACATGCCCATATATATATGAACACCCACATCCGGGAGGGACCTGTACCATTTGTATACAGGGGTTATGTGCATCATTACGACGTGGAACCTGAACAGGGTATACAATTTGTGGACGTTTACTATTTGGAAGATGGCTATGGGGAAGCTTCTTGGGAACATGTGAAAGGTATATATTCCCAATAATGTACGTGGGGAGACGTGCATCACAGTCAGGTGTTTAATCCCGGGTCATAGGTTCTGCAGGACCGGGTGGAGGCTGAACAGGGTTGTGGACAAGTACTGCTAATCCGATTTGTGTCCGGATGTCAATGGGGGTGGAAATCGTGTTGTGCCACCATGTCTAATCTTGAGAACAGACACTTATCCCACAAGGGATGTCCAAAAATTGTGAATGCCAATGACACCATTTTTTTGGCTATATGAAAATGAGGGAGGGTTATACATGCATGGGATACCTAGTTTGCAGGCCTGAGACTGCTTAGGATGAGACTGCCTACTAGATGTGGGTAGGGGGCATTATGTGCAGATATGGCTGGCCCAAGCTAGCAGCTCGAGAATGGGTGGTTTAGGTGGACGTTCAGCAAGGGGGGCGGGGTGTGCTGTGGAGTGGATGGTGGGTATTCAATTATGTATCCAGGTGTGTAGGGGTTGGATGGCTTAGTTCAGGCCAAACCATTATGTGGTGTCAGCTGGTACCCTTTCTGTACATGTGTATCATACATTTTAATGTTCATATGATTGTGGGATTGTGTTCTGCAATATGACCTGACAGGGTGTATTGGGGATGTGAATGTATGTTCTTTAGTTTCCTTTTGGATTCTCCTACTGCTCCCTCATACACCTCCAGTTCACCTATTGTACATCCAACCCAGTCTCCCCTTGGCGTATTATTACATTACCCATCACCCCCCCCCCCAAAATCCACATACACACCATCCATCCCTTCTCTGGTTGTTAGCCCATGGCACAGACAGCAGTACACATTGCCTATTCTACATATCTCTGGTACCATTATGGTTTTGAGGCCAACCCTAGCATATTTGGTCTTCCACATGCTGTACTTCACGCACATAGGTACACGCAAATACTTATTTTTCATGACATGGTAGGTTGACCCAGGTTAATGCTCTAACTATTGGGCTAGGCTTAGCAAAGGGCAGCGGCATGCAAACATGCTGCATTTTGCTTCCACTTGGTATAAAAATCAACACTATAATGAAATATGAACACGGGGTTTAAAGTGTAATTGTTCAAGGGATGGGGGCTCAACATTCGGCTACGTGCTTGTGTGTTTACTCCTGTGATTTTATTTTGGTGTTCGTGGAACTCTCTTGTATGCTTTGCTTACATTTCAGTATCCACGGACACTGACAGGAGTGATTACTATTAGAGGCAGGCTGTACTAGTCAGCATTTTAGGTTGCACGACTGTAGCCGACATGTCCACACCTCCGTGCAGTGCTTACACATGCCCCCTGCACTTGCGCATGTTTCCTGTGCATGTGCTCGGAGTGGCAGCGCGCCTTCATTAATATGCATATGGTGCTGCTGCGCCATCTCTATGCTGCATGCTTAGCGCAAGGCTAACACCGTCCTTGCGCCGAGCTTCATGAATCCCGGGGATATGGAAGTAATGAGGTATGGACAACTTCATTTAGGATAAGCGATTTAATATACAAATGTCAGTGGAAATATTAAGAAGAAAAATATATCTGATAAATTGTATGACATACAAAAGGGAAGAGAAATGTTTGTTTTACAGCTTATTTACTCTATAGCAATGATAGAGAAAATAAGGAAATAATAATAAAATGAAAGTGTTAAAAATATTAATAGGAAAAATTAGTAAGACAAATGTGTTGAGAAGTAAACAGTGAATATTATGATGTGACCAGAGTTCAAAGAGGGATTTTTTTGTGAAATGTGGTTATGATGTTGGATTAAATGTAAAGAAAGATATAACAGTTTATACATGACAAAGGAGAAAGAAAATGGAAGAAAGGCATGAAGATATAATAAAATAGCACAAGAGTATGAATAAATGTTGGAAAGTGATGATAGTGTGAAAAGAAGGAAAGAGTAATTTGATCAAAATAGGCAGAAAATAGAGACTATGATATTTAGACAAAATGCTTGTTGAAAAGAAGGAAGCAATGACTAACAACTTTCATTAGAAATATATGAACATGTTGATGGCAAAACAAATGGTTTATAGAACCAAAATACAAAGCAATCTATAAGCAGTATGAAATTATAAAAGTAGTAGTAGAATGTTTTAGAAGTTAAAGTCTTGAGGTAAAAAATGAGGAGCAAGTGAAATGGTTAGAAAGAAAACAATTAAAAAAAAAACTGGCCAGAGTATCAAAAGAAGTGAGTACAGAGAAGGAGCCTGGGCTAGGTGGATTCATATATATATATATATATATATATATATATATATATATATATATATATGTGTGTGTGTGTGTGTGTGTGTGTGTGTGTGTGTATGTATATGTATATATATGGATTTATGGATTCACTTCAGATTACTGAATTACCAAAAACTCGAAACCCATATGATCGAGTTCTTAGAAACTCGAAAATATAAAGTGAATTAAAAAAAACATACAAAACGTTAAAACAATGTTTCTGCAGAGGGGCAAGCCCCCCCCTGCACCCCCCTACTTAAATATATGAACTCCAAGATTGCACTACAGCGAAGAAAAGGGAAATATCCCATTCCGCGCTGTATGCAGAAGCACAGAACAGGAGGTTTCCCATATCCTAGCTGTATTGCAATCTCGGAGATCACATATGTAAGTAGTAGATGGTGTGGGGGATACATTGCTTTAACATTTTGTATATATTTTTTTTTTTATTCACTTTAGATTTTTGAGTTTCCAAAAACTCGATCATATCGTCTCAACTATATGGGTTTCGAGTTTTTGGTAACTCGATAATCTGAAGTGCATCCATACACACACACATATATATATATATATATATATATATATATATATATATATATATATATATATATATATATATATAAGATCGATCATACAGCGAAGTGTGGGTTTCTAAAATTAATGAATGTTTAAAAGGAAGAAGACTTCAGGGATAATGAACTGTGTGATGCAGTTATAAACTTTCATATTTAAGAAAGGTGACATCACATATGCTAACAAATGGAGGACAATTGCATTAAGCAATGTGGGATATAAGATTATTATGAAAACTCTTCAAAAGAGTTTTAGTAAAGTAACAAATATCAAAGGATGTAATGCATATATATGTTTGATATAATGGGAAAGGATGTAAGAGAGATATTAATTTTGTTAAAAGAGTTGATAGCTTAATAAGAGAGATAACTATGTGATGTAAAAGAGTTTGATAGTATAGACCATGAGGAAGAATAGGAAACATTAAAATATTATATAATAAGTACATTCAGCATATGAAAAGATATGGACAAAAATGTAGATTATAACAGAGAATGGGAAATATTAGAAAGGTATAAAATAATCCATTTAGTGCATGAAAAGATATGGGAAAAGTGATAATGAACAGGTGGTCAGGTAGATGATGATGCTCATTAAAAGGTTAAAGAACGATAACTGTTTATAATTTAGAGACTCATTAGACTGAGCCCTACAACAGGAAGGCTAAATGTAAATAAAATGCAGGCTTACATATACTCTGTAAATCAATGAGGATCTGAGTATTCCCTTTCCACAGGGTCATCAACCTGGGGGGGGGGGGTGTGCACGTGTGTACGTGTAATTCCAAAACTCACAAAAACAAATGTCTGAATTAAAATAAAGAGACATTAAGTAAGGGTGTCCAGTGAGTGGGGTTATAATAACTGTAGTTGAGAATGTAATGGTAGGGAATTCTAAGCATAGGTTGATAGGTGTGTACTAGGCTAATGGCCCTGGAGGCTTTACAAGCCTAGCCTATAGGATTACTCTGGCATTATGCCACCCAGCCTTAGTTCCTAGTGCCTCTGTTGAGTACAGCCATTGCAGTGATCCCTGGGGTGAATTTTCTATTTCCCATCCACTCATCAAGATTTCTCTTGAAGAGGGCCAGTGAGGTGCACTGTTTGACATGTATGAGAAGTCTGTTCCATAGCATGGGCAGTCTCTGGGTTATGAACCTGTCCCTCCAGCATGTTCTGTTGACTGTAGTAATGAGGTTGAGGTCTCTGGCATGTGTGGTGTGGAGGGATTGGGATTTCTTTAGATATAGCATTTCTAACAGAGCTGAGTCACACATGGCTTTGTAAGTCAAGCAGAGATTGCCTCTAAGTAGGCGATATGAGACAGAGATTAGTTAGAGTTTTTTGAGTCTGTCCATATAGGAGAAGTGTTTAAAGCCTAGGATCTTCTTTGTGAGATACTTTTGTGGCCTCTCCAGTTGTTGCAGGTGTCTAGTAAGGTACATGCCAAATGGGGCATTGTACTCGATGATTGGCCTAATGAGGGATGATTAGAGGGAGACAATGTCCTCTTTCTTCCTGGATGCAAAACCCTTAGTAATGAGATGTGCCACATAGAAGGACTTTCTGACCACAATGGCAACAAAATTATCTGTTAAGTGGATTTGAACCCTTCATCACCTACCTTCTTCCTCTGAACTCATTTGACTTACACCCTGTGCCACGTGGCATGAATTTAGAGATGCCAAAAGGGAATAAAGAAGCAGCTACTTTTCCCTGTCGCTATTGTCTTATGCAGATGATTTACAGTCATCTAAAAATAAGGCATGAAGAGTGAGGTGATAGTGAAGATAAAGGATAAATAAAAATAAGTATGTTTGAGTCCGAGTAAAATAAAAAAAACAAAGATTTGGGAATGCAGTAAAAATAAGAGTGATGCATTTTTTCATGTATGAAATCAGTGTACTAGTAAGACATTTTGGTAAGCAAGATGTGGTAAAAATGCAACAGGAAGAAATAAAAGAATAATAAAATAATGTGGGAAAAAGTTCAGATGTCATATAAGTTAGAAAGTGTATTTGATACAGTCTTATCTTCTGGGATGATTGGTATGTAGGAAATGCATATACATTCATATCAAACAGTAGAAAAGAATTACTAGAGATGGTATTTGGCATTACATAGGTTCCAGGTTGAATTTTATTAAAAGAGGGGTGTTCTTGACCAAGAAAGAAGGAAAGAGGAAATGGAAATCATGTTGTACACCTGGCATATTTACATTTATTTTAGAATTTTGCAGATGTGACAAGGAAAAGAAAGCATTGTGGGATGTGTGATGTGGGAAAATATAAAAAAGTGTAGGAAGAATACAAATGGGGTAAAAAGGAAGAAAATATGAGGAAAAATAAATAGCTGACTATGTAGATAAAATAAGATTGCTGGAAATAAGAAATATTAAAAGGAAAGCATGGTATGAAATGGTTATTGAACAGATCTATAGTAAACCATGGGAAGGTCTGAAGAACGATGAACAAATCTGTAATCAAGAGATGGGAAAGATTTTGAGAGACTTTGGACTTTTTGTAGAAACAGATGTTAAATAAATTGCCTCTAAAGAGGCAAACGTAATCTAAGGAATGATAAGAAAGGTTATGCAAACAAATATTCAACTCTATAACAAACCAATCAGGCCTAACTTAAATTTTTATAACCATGCATTACCACATCTAATTATAACTAACATTTCCAGTTATATCTCATTGGTTACCACACACACACACACACACACACACACACACACACACACACACACACACACACACACAAACAAAACACTGATCAACCACTGCCTATTAACTTTCAAAATAAATATCCCATATGAAGCTCAAACACCTATAAAAATTGTATTTACACCCATATGTCCAAACAGATTATCCAGATTACTAAACCAACTAGCCAGCATAGACTGGGACCCAGTTCACATCTGGTAACAGCTAAATGATGCAGCTAATAAATTTACTGACATACTACCTTTAGGATAGTAGAGGATCCTTTTGATCATCACAAGGCCATTCCTGATGACAGGCATAACTTTTAAACAGTAGTACTGCAGCTGCAGCTCAATGACAGAAGATACAGACTACTCCACAAAAATTCTCTTTAATGTTAACAACTTTCCGAATGAAGTTATTCGATAAATACTCTCCTCATTATAACTCCACTTACAAACCTTCATCTCTGCATTCTTTCCTAGTCCTGTTCTAATTCAGACGAATCAAGTCCCTGCTTTATAAATGTTCTGCTGTTCTAGTGCATGCTCTAACAAGCCAAAGATATGTTTTACTCTTCAACTCCACATCTCCAACCGCATACTCTTCCACAACACAATAGTTTCCCTTTTCTGAAATGCTGTTGTAAAACCATTGCTTAAAGTGTCCAAACCTAACTCATTCTCTGATCACCAATAACTATCTTAGTTAAAGTGGTGAAATCACTGAAAAGCTGGTATAAATACAAATAACAGAGTGCTTAAAGCATACCCATTGCTCTCTGTAAACCATTAGGGATTCTGCATAGGCCAGAGTGCCATTCATATTTTATTGGCATGAATCACAGGATATAGAGGTAAACACTGATGCATATATCCATGGATTGTTACTAGGCAAATGGCTCAAGGCATCTTTATAAGCCCAGTTAGGTTTTCCCAAATGAATAATGACAACGTGTCCAAATAAGGGCCAGACATTTATAAACTACCTCTCTCCATAAGAGACAAGGGTGCCAGGAACTGTGCAAATTTCCTATTCTCCATACATTGGCCTATGTTGTGCTTAAATTGAGTAAAAGCAAACTCTCCAATTGGAGGGGCAGTCTCTTTGACACATATCAGTTTCTTTAACAAATTTATGGTATACATTAATACTACAACTGATTTTTTTAAGATTTACCAGTAATTTTCATATGGAGAAAATTGCAGATCTGGATGTATACTTACAGAAGTACAGGGTCAGACAGAAGTATGTGACCACCATCTACAGAAAGGAGACGTATTCAAATTCTTTCCTCCACTTTACCAGCTCACACCCTATGCATCAGAAAAAATCCATGGTGAAAGGCCAGCTAGTCAGGGCAGCCAGAATGGTTTTGAACTTGGTTGATTTTAAGGAGGAATGTAATTTTTTACTTACCCTATTTATGAACCGAGGTTACCCAGATTATTTTCTGTATAAATTTCATTCATGAGGTTACCTGTAAAACAAATGCTGGACACTTTAGAGCTATTTTGAATGGTTCTGAAACAGATGAGGGCTTATACTTGAACAATTACAGTAGTAGCCTCTCTTTGGGTGTGTTTATCGAAGATAGGACTGACCAAGTTAACCATAGCCCTGACTTTTCTCTTTCATTCATCACCACTTTTAGTACTGATGCGCATTATATTAAGAACATTTTGGAGAGAAATTGGAATGTTATTAATGTGGATGAGAATGTGCAGAAAAGATTGCCCCTCACTCCCAATATTGTATTTAGGAGGGGTAGCAATTTGAAGTACCTCTTAGGTAACAATATGTTACAAACCCCGAGGACTAAGGGTATGTTTAAATGTGAAACCTGCAATTTTTGCAGATTCATAGATACCAGTTCTTTGTGCCAAGTTAATAATGCAAATATTGTTTGCAAGGGGAGGTATAACTGCAATTCTAAGGGATGTGTGTACTTAGCTAAGTGTAATTCCTGCTTAGGTTTCTATATAGGTAAGATGGATAGGAAACTTAAGGAATGCATATTTTAGGTTCATAAGTAAGTACTAGGCTAATTGCCCCTTATGGGCCATTTTAAGCCTAGCCAATTATCCCACATGAGAGTCAAACTCTGCACCTTGTGTTTTCCAGGTAAACACCTTAACCATTATGCCATCCTCCCACTTAGAATCAAACCCTGCACCTTTGATTTATAAGGCAAATGCCTTAACCATTATGCCAACCTCCCTATATGAACATCAATATGCTATTAGGAACAGGAAAGTTGAGAATGCCTTAGCTAAGCATATACTCAGTAACCCTGGCCATTACTTCTCCTTTAGGATTATTGACCAGATCTTTTCTCATATTAGGGGAGGACCATTTTCTTTATGGCTAGAGCAGTGAGAATTATATTGGCAGCTCATACTAGATGCCTTCAAATACCCAGGGTTAAATGATACATGCTCAACAGCTTGCATTCTAAAACTAAGAAATTTGATGAGATAGTATTTTTATCTTTAGAATGTACATTTTGTATAAACTAATGTACTTTAGGGGCATACAGTTTCTTGATAATTTCAGATTTTATACTATATCTATCATCATCATCATCATCATCATCTTCTTTCGGCTGTTATGTATTTGAACATTTTTTAAGCTGTGTTTTAATTACATGTTGTTTGATTGTTTTCTAAGTCCCAGTGGACCTTTTTAAACATCTGACCATCATGTGCTTATTTTGCTAACTATTTAAATGTGGTGTATTAGTTTTGTTGAACAGTCTGAAGAAATGGGTGCATGTGTGCCCGTGAAAGTGCTTACTGTTACAATAAATTCTTGTTTGTAGCTTCTAGCTTTGGCTATTTTTTGTTTTTATATCTGTTTCTGCAGCATGTTCTGTTTTAGTCACAGATAAAATTCAGGTTCCTAAATCTTGTATTTCTGGTACTGTTTGACTTATGAATATTCAGGAGATTTATAAGTGTCAGGTTTGCAGATTCATGACTGTAGGCCTTGTGGATGCCTTGTAAGCTAGGCATAGATCATCCTTCAGTGATCTATAGGTGACTGAGTAGAGGAAAAGGGCTTTAATACACTCTGTGTTAGGCAGGTTTTTATGCCTTGTATTCATTTTGTAAGGAACCTCTGAGGTCACTCTAGTTGCTGCATATGTCTGGTCAGGTAAATACCAAAGGGAGGATTGTACTCTATGATAGGTCTGATAAGGGCAAGGTACAGTGGGATAATGACCTCTTTGGACCCAGATGCCATGCCCTTGCTTATAAGTTGCACAACATAAAAGAATTTCATCACCACTATGGCCACATTGTGGTCGAAGGTAAAAACTACTGTCTACATGTGTACTCACATCCCTGACCACTGGGTCGACTCTTAGGGCCATATTGTCAACATCATAATTTGCTGGGATGGCATCATTATGCATATCTTACCATTGAGTTTAAGACTGTGGCTTTCGCACCTTTTGTTAGTCACAAATGGGCCTTCTTGAGGAATGCTAGTGTCTGTAGGGGAGTCTATGATAACCCCAGCTTGTAATCTTCTGCAAACTTAGTCAACCATAAGCATTCAGTGTTTGTTTCCATTTCAGAGAAATGGATGTCAAAAAGGATTGGGCCGAATATTGATCTCTGGGGACTCTGCTAGTCACTTGACTCTTGGTGGAAGTTTCCTCACCTATTTTGTCCTACAGGGTCCTATCAGTGAGCCAGTTGGCTATCCAATGGGTGATAAAAGGTTTTATACCTAATTTAGTGAGCTTGTCTATAATGCCTTATTGGGGTATTGTATCAAAAGCCTTGGCCAGCTTGTTGTAAGCTGTGTTCATGGTCTTGGCCTCATCCATTGCTTTGGTGTCTCTCTCAAAGATGTCCACCAGATGAAGGTATCCTTAAAGGAACAACATTATTTATCTTATATAAGTATTCAGCCTTATGAACCACATTCTACTGAAGGACATGCTTGCATGGCCTTTTTATTGCTCCCCAAAGCCTTGCCTGATGGTGTCACTATTGACACACAGCTGATTTTTTTTGTTCTAGGCCTATGGGAGCTGAACATTCCCAGACAGGGTTACAGCCCTACAGCCCACTAAGTCCTTTTTGAGAGCCATAGTCAGCTCTCCTTTCATAGGGAAGATTTGAGAAGTAGAAGCATGTCAGCTTGCTGTTCCTTTGGAACGGTCTACTCTCTCCCCTTTGAAAGCAATCCCTCAATCTCCATGGGTCTGCAAAGTCCATCAATGCAGTCCCTATGGGAGAAACATGCCTTTACATCCTGTATTCCCATTGGCTTATGGTTGCTAAGTACTGTGATTGCCCAGGCTTGGCCTGTTCAGTCTCCACTGGGTAGCACCTAGTTCAACAGGAAGGTGTCATCCTATGTGGAGAGCCAAGTCCCCCCAGAAGGGTAATCCAGCAGCAGCTGCCCATCCTTCACAGCCTGCCTTTACAAGTTCCAGTGATGAGAATCAAACTCAGTGCTTATATAACCTTTGTCAAAAGGATTCAAGATGACCCTCATATCAAGTCATTCAAGTTAAATGTTGGCAACATTATTTCCAGTCCTTCCAAATTGATTAAAGGCATCTCCTAAGCAATGATCCTTCTATTTTTGACACCAGTGTGTTCAACTTATCATCTTATTGTTCACAGACACATACACTGCCCCCCTGCCCCCCACCTCAGTATACCATATCAATCATCCTTCAGTGTGTATTTGGACAGAGAAGGGCAGTACAGTTATGGCATGGGCCCCACGTATGACAGTATGTTTTAAAATGGAAGCCCATCCTTATATTGCAACAACAAAGTAACTGTGGTTTGCCATGCACCCTACAATAGGTATTTACACAACTCAAATCCATTCTCATATCTGTACAACAAATTTACTCATTGCAATTATGTCATGTTTTATGCATTTATATAACTCATGTCTCTTTTCAAATGTCAGCAGGAAACTGATGCATTGCATTTATGCCATGTTCCCCTGTATGTGAGTTTATGTAACTCACTTGTTTCCTTTTGATTCAACTAACACACTGCAGTTATGATATGTTTCCAACAATATATGTATATGGGTTTTATATAAGTTCATTTTCTTCTTATATTTCAGGCATAAATTAATGAACTGAAGTTATGAAGCCATGTTACTTCTGTGTAAGTAACTTGTATTTCTTCCAGTAGCTCAATGACAAATGAATGCATCTCAGTTAAGGTATGTCCTCCACAACATATCTATATGTGTTTGTATAACTCAAATTTCTCCTTTTATTTTAACAACAGATGAATTCATTGCAATTATGGAATGTTCCCTACAAAATATGTATATGTATTTGTAGTAATCACGTTTTTTTTCTTCTATTTAATAAGGAAATGATTGCATTGCAGTCATTAGACCTGTTATATACTTTTATGTTAACGCAAGTTTCTTCTTTGATTTCAACAGATTAATCCATTACAGCTCAGGCATGCTGCTTACAACATGTGTATGTCTTTTTATATAACTCTACCTTCCCCTTACACTTCAACAACAAATCAACGTACTGCAGTTAAGGCATGTTCCGTACAACATATGTATAAGTGTTTCTATAAATTAATTTCTCCTTGTATTTCAACAACAAATTACCATCATGCACATAATCTGCCATGATACACCCACAATGTATATGTATGTATCTTCATATATCTGAAGTTATATTTCAGCAATACACTAACAGGTATGTTATGTTCCCCACAGTATGTGTTTATCTGACTCATGTTTCTTCTCTTAGATCAGCAGGATACTAACACATGGTATTTTTTATATCTTTCCTACATACAATCATGTGCTTATGTAGCTCAAATTTGTTCTTATATTTCAACAAAAATAAATAAACAAATAAATGCACTACTTTTGATGCACATTTCCCATAACATAAGTAATTTTTTATATAGCTCGACTTGCTTCTTATATTTCAACAGTTTAACATTGGTCAGATGGTCAGATGGTATACCTCCATGTTTATAGTGCAAAAATATATTCCTGTACTCCTTCCTAGCATTCCTGTATGATGAGCAGCAATACTAATCATAAAAGTATGCGCCCAGGCCAATGTGTGTGACGAGGCAGCAGCACAGGCTTCCAGCTAAGTCATGGTAAACCAGTCACAGACACATTGAATTGTAGGTAGTGAGGTAAACAAAGATGGTGCCTGAACACCTCCAGTAGTCAATGTGAGTATGCATTCGCTGTTGTATTATCCTGATGTAATCAACAGCAGTATGTATGTATGTATGTATAGATAGATCTAGGTGTATATATATATATATATATATATATATATATATATATATATACATATATATATATATATATATATATATATATATATATATATATACAGAGAGAGAGAGCGAAAGAGAGATTAAGTTGCAGTGTAATGGCAACCACAGATGGCTAAGTACAGTAAAGGTCACACTATAATGACAGAATTTACAGAAATGGAAAGCATAAAGGAAAAAGTGTGTTGTGGAACAAAACAATTATTGGAGAAGCAGAGCAAAGTATGTGCTATTACAAAATGTGAGTTCTGAAGAATTAGTGAAACTGACACAGTAGATGTGAGATAAAATAAAGTAAAGTGATGTTCCTACCTGCACCAGTCCTGACAACATCAATATTTTAGCAATGGAAATGTACTACACTGTTAAATGTCATTAAATATGGAATATGTGTTGCCGTGATGTGAGTCGGTGCATCATATCAGTCCACATGGTAGCATATCCCTATGACGGCATATCCATATGAGAACATATCCACAAGATAGCATATCCATATGACAGCATATCCACATGACAGCATATCCAGGTGACAGCATAACCACATGACAACATATCCACATGAAAGCATATCCAGGTGACAGCATATCCACATGACAGCATATCCATAATTTACTAGCAAGATGAGCTACTGCAGCAGGAAGACTAAACAAATGTTCATAAAACACTCATGTGATCAAGGAAATATAGTGAATGGGAAGATAGATGGCCAAACAAGATAGGGAATAGAATGCACAACTTTTCTACTGAATGTCATATCAGTGCATAAGCAAGTTAAGCCACTGCAGTAGTTAGAGTACAAGGGGCCATAAAAGACACGTCATGGAAATGCAGCACATGTGCAGACTGCAAACTGACAATCTGTAAAACAGCATACACTCCCCAGGGGGTTTACGCCACCAACCAGTGCAGTTTAATCCCCCCCAACCAGTGCATGAACATAGTAAGAATAAATGCATGTGTACATTGTGCCATTGAAAGAGTTTGAATAATGACAGGAGCTGTAGTTTATTTCATACTAGTATACACATCAGGGTTTAGCTCACTTGTAGGACCACCTGACACATGCTAAGGATTTTTCACCCTTTATACCATAGAATGTAAAATGAAATTTCTCTCTGGGTATTTGTGGTCATTAACATTGTTCCATGCCAACTGTCACATAATGTATGAGCACAGAAAAATGATTTCAAATTACATGCCCATACTCAGCATGGATGTGGTACGTCTATCTATTTTTTGACTCTACCATAAGTTGGAAATGACAGTACAAGACAGACAGAGATGAAAAGAAGCAATGGGTACAACAGAAGATGTGCAATTATGGAGTTGCAAGATAGAGATTAAAAAGGAGGCCATATCTCCCAAATTCTGAGATCAACAGTGGCAGAAGACCCCAGAAATAAATTAGGTTACAAAACATCAAGCTTCTTCACTTAACTTTTATACTAATTATAGGAATGTTTATTTGGCAGGTGGGGGGGTGAACACATGATAACAAGATAGCAAGAAAACATAAACATAAGTGAACGGAAGTGAACAGCAGCCTATGTCTAATATTCTATGCATGAGGGCATAAGCAGATTAGCAGGGCATGCTATGGAAGCACTCTTAGAAAAGGTAATTAAAAAACACATTTTGGGGAATGGGACACATAATAGCAAGGCAACAAAATTACACCAGAATGACTTTGAACCCCTCCCTTTGGCAATGATATTCTGAGCACCAGGCATTAGTAAGGCAAACCATGGAAACAGTCAAAAAAGTGAGAGGAAAACAAATTACAAGGCAATGAATCACATGATAGCAAGGCAACAAAATTACACCTGAATGACTTTGAACCCCTCCCTTTGGCAATGATATTCTGAGCACCAGGCATTAGTAAGGCATACCATGGAAACAGTCAAAAAAGTGAGAGGAAAACAAATTACAAGGCAATGAATCACATTTTTTTTTTAATTTTAATTTTAACATTTGTTGACCGGGAATGTCCAACTAGGTTCCACAGATCCTGTTTTCAGCGGAGGCCCGGGGAGAAATGCTACAGAAGCATGTCTTTAGAAATGATAGCATTGATAGCACATGATAGCAAGGCAACAAAATTACACCTGAATGACTTTGAACCCCTCGATATTCTGAGCACCAGGCATTAGTAAGTCATGCCATGGAAGCAGTCAAAAGAAAAAAAAGTGAGAGGAAAAATAATCACAAGGTAATAGATCACATGATAGCAAGGCATCAAAATTACACCCGAGTGGGTTCAGAGCCATGCCTTTGATAATGACTCTCTCTAGAGCAGTGACTTATCCAGTGAAGCCACAGAAGAACTTAAACTGAAGGGATCTGCCAACACAGATTTCATGTAAATTATAGAAAACTGTTGAAAAATGAAAACTGAACATTGGAAAACAACATACCAATCACCATGGGATTAAAATCATTCTACCAGTTTATTGACAATTTAATTATCTCTGCGGTAGTATACTGAGCCATGAAAGCTATGACATACATGTAATTATGTTTTCTTACATCGTATTTTAATAGTACATTATTAGTCCATGATATAGATTGTTTACTACACTGCTACAAGCCTGAACGCCATGGAATTGAACCCCTGCCTCCTTAACTAATACTCTCAAAAAGACTGTAGTATCAAATAAAGGCACAGAAGAATACAGTGTAAAGGGGTCAGAAAACACACATTTCAAGGGAATGTTTGAACACTGTGGAAGAATGAAAAATACATATTGGTATACAGCATGCGGCACTCAGGGGATCAAAACCATCCAACTACTGAATGGAAAATGTACACATCAGTGATAAACTGTGACATACATGTATTTTATGTTTAGCCATAAAAGCTACATACTTACATTTAGTTAGACAGTGCCAAACTCCATAACAGAAAGCACACACTGATAATTAGACTGTTTCATTTCAGGGGAAAGTAATTCATAATTAGCAAGATAAGATGATTACACCTGCATGGCTCTGAAACCATTCCTGTTCCATTCACATTCTCCACAACAGAGCATTAGCCTGGTATGCTACAGAGTCATACTTAGGGAAGCTGCTGATAAAACACTTATCAGGGTAATGGAACATGGGATTGCAATACAATAGAAATACTACTGAATGTGATCAAACCAATGCCTGTGTCACTCATATCCCACCTAACCTAAGCATTAGTATAGAGTATACCAGTGAAGCCCTAAGAGAGACAACATTAAGAAAGTCAAAGAAAAGGAATACTGCATAGCAATGGCTTGCAGTTGTATCATGAAGACATACTACCATAAAATATCACACCTTCAGGGAATTAAAACCCTGAACCTACTGCATTGAGAGCAGACTTAGCACATATTAAATATATTGAGCTGATCAGGTCTTTATATGGAACTCATTAACATTACAGTATTTCTATATTTCTTGGTGACATTAATTCATGCTTAGTGCATTTGAGCAATCACTGGTAAGTTCTTTGTATGCGCAAAGGATTTTTCTTCATTCTTGCTATATGATGTGAGCTATCATTTTCCTGTAATTATAGATGACAACCAATGTTGCTCTATGCCAACAATCACAAAAAGTATGATACAGAAATATTATGTTAATATATAAATGTTATTTGGCCACAAGTGTGGTGTGCTTATTTGTTTTCCAACCAGATTAAAAGTTGGAAATGGGAGTATTGGACAGAGATGTAAAGGGGAAGCAAACAGAAGGCAAAACACAAGGTAAGCAAATAAAGGGTGAGCTGGACTGAGGTGGAGTAGAAACATACCTCTCAACTTCTTAGCTCTCTAATACTGTTAAAGTACAAGATTGTTAATTATTTAATGATGTACATCCTCAAGTACGATAACTAGACATTTTATGATGAAGTGGTGGAGCCAATCACATGTACATTAATTAAAGATCTGAAGTTTACAGATAAGGGTTGGAGTATATTTTTGTGGGACAGGTGCTCTTTTTATTTTTTATTGAGAAGGGAAAGTTATGGAATGAAGTCATGGAAATAAGAGGTGGGTAAGAGGGGGAGGATAGATCACAAGAGGAGACAGGCATGCCTGATGGGGTGTGGATTGATGCAATTAGGGAGGGGGGACACAACAGTGAAGGAGCCATCAGACAAACAATGGAGAAACAGTGGTAAGGGAAGGGTTGTATAACATGCAGGGGTAGTTTTAGACTCAAGTGGGTTTGGGAACTAGCTGTTCACAGACACAGCCTTTGCTAGCTTTGACACAGTGAGAGATTACTCCTTACTCTAGGAGCCATCACCGCAGGGTCCTGCTTTAGCACCTGGAGGCATCACTCAGTAGGGGCATGACTCAGTGAAACACTGGAGCATGGTCTTTACATGGTTGCTGCAGACATCATACCTTTTGTCCATTATCTCAGCTGCAAGCTCTACCAGCTGCTGAAGGGTGATAAAACTGTCACCTGTACTTGCACTGCTATTAGTAGGTACCAGTGTTTAAGCCTCTGGTGCATGGCTACCTGGCACAGGTGGTGCAGGTAAAGCAGGAGGTGTAGAGTAACTCCGGTACACTGGGACCCTGATGTGCTGGGTGCCTCTGGTGGTGCTGGTGACACTGCTGCTGCTGTCACCAGAGGTGGACTGACAGGCTGTGCCAGAGTGGGTGGTCCAGGTCATTGTGCTTCTGTGTGTAATATTAAAATAAATGGAGAAACAATAAAAAAGGATTAGTTTAAAGATGTTGGAGGAGAGGCATAAAATAATGAAAATGCTTTCTTAATTATTTTTTTCATAATCATAAAATACCCAGAAGGAAAATAAAGCTTATAATAATATTACCTATACATTATTTTAACTTAATCTTATTTTTTTTCTTTTAGTTTAACTATTGTAGCAGTTACAACTATGTCATAATAGCAATAAGTTTTCTTTAATTTGGAGAGAAGTGAACCATCAGTCATCTGAATCATCTTAGTACACACAGACTTAACATGGCGAGTCACTTCTCCAGCTGTACAGGTATGGCATGCAGATGCCTACCATCATGCAGCTGGACTAATTCCAGTTAGGAATGCCAGTACTGACAGATGTTGTTCTGGTGTATAAATGTTATTTGCCATACTTTTAATTGGTATCTGTCAGTAAGCAAACAGACTTATCTTTCACAACAGCAACAATATTTATCCCTGCAATTTTCTTAGGTAATCTTGTTTGTCCCCATTAGTCTCCCTGTTCCTTTCAGTCTCCACAGGGGTTGGAGACAAAGAAAGACCATACAGCAAAGGTGTATGGTGCCATGCACTGGCAGGATATTAGGTTAATGACAGGATTCTATACTTATAGTACAGAAGTAGTGGTTGTGTAATGACTTCAGCATCCTGTCAGCCTACGAGGTTGCCAGGGATGTTCAGCTTGTGGCACTTCAGGTCACTATAAGGATGACAACACTGTTACCCCATGTGTTGAATACCAGTAACATGGGTGCCAGCCTTGGCCAATCTATTCTAGGCAGCAGACTTTTGCTGTGTTCTGGTATAGCCCTCCTGCAGGAGCATACACCTGTAATGCTTATGGAGGATGTCCAGAAAAAAATTTAAACTGCTTACACCACCTCTTTGCTATAAAAGGAGAACAACTCTTACCTTCTCTAGTCATATTTTCTCTTTTTCAAAGATCTCAGGAAAAAAAGGCAAAGTATTGGTACCCGAACAATTTCTCGTGTGTTTCAGCTTTCGTTTAAAGACAGTCACCAGCAGGCACCTCATTTTTCACAATTGGTGGTGAAATTTAAAGATAGGTAAAGTATTATTATTTTTCCAATTTCAGTTTAAGGTGTAAGACATTGCAATTTTTCTGTTAGCTAATGTGATTAAATGCTCAAAAGGAGCTCCATCTTCAGTTAAAGATAGATTGACCATGTGTCTCAGCCTTCCATCTATATGCTGTGGAACACTTGTCTCTCCTAATGTTTAAAAAATGGGTAAACTGTGAAACACTTACTAACAGCTTGCTGACAAAATTATCTAGGAATCTCACATCATGGTTAAAATGCCTCACTGTACACATGGAATAAATTATTCTGATTAATTCATATTCATTGTAATTTTATTATGGATATCAGTTAAAAAATTAATAACACTTTCATGTGTGGTAAACCCATTCAACATAGAAATGTGAGGGACATGACTCTTTAAAATTTAAACTGAGGAACATCATTCATATTGAGGTGTACTAGAAAGGTATGAGCATGACAATTTCCCGATCCCTGTAAACTGAGCTTCCCACACATGTGCAGAGGTCACCACAGGAGCTCCGGCATGTGCACAGCATGCTGTACAACACAACACAATGTTTATCAGGTAACTGAGCTTCCCACACATGTGCAGAGGTCACCACAGGAGCTCCGGCATGTGCACAGCATGCTGTACAACACAACACAATGTTTATCAGGTAACTGAGCTTCCCACACATGTGCAGAGATCACCACAGGAGCTCCGGCATGTGCACAGCATGCTGTACAACACAACACAATGTTTATCAGGTAACTGAGCTTCCCACACATGTGCAGAGGTCACCACAGGAGCTCCGGCATGTGCACAGCATGCTGTACAACACAACACAATGTTTATCAGGTAACTGAGCTTCCCACACATGTGCAGAGGTCACCACAGGAGCTCCGGCATGTGCACAGCATGCTGTACAACACAACACAATGTTTATCAGGTAACTGAGCTTCCCACACATGTGCAGAGATCACCACAGGAGCTCCGGCATGTGCACAGCATGCTGTACAACACAACACAATGTTTATCAGGTAACTGAGCTTCCCACACATGTGCAGAGATCACCACAGGAGCTCCAGCATGTGCACAGCATGCTGTACAACACAACACAATGTTTATCAGGTAACTGAGCTTCCCACACATGTGCAGAGGTCACCACAGGAGCTCCGGCATGTGCACAGCATGCTGTACAACACAACACAATGTTTATCAGGTAACTGAGCTTCCCACACATGTGCAGAGATCACCACAGGAGCTCCGGCATGTGCACAGCATGCTGTACAACACAACACAATGTTTATCAGGTAACTGAGATTCCCACACATGTGCAGAGGTCACCACAGGAGCTCCGGCATGTGCACAGCATGCTGTACAACACAACACAATGTTTATCAGGTAACTGAGCTTCCCACACATGTGCAGAGGTCACCACAGGAGCTCCGGCATGTGCACAGCATGCTGTACAACACAACACAATGTTTATCAGGTAACTGAGCTTCCCACACATGTGCAGAGGTCACCACAGGAGCTCCAGCATGTGCACAGCATGCTGTACAACACAACACAATGTTTATCAGGTAACTGAGCTTCCCACACATGTGCAGAGGTCACCACAGGAGCTCCGGCATGTGCACAGCATGCTGTACAACACAACACAATGTTTATCAGGTAACTGAGCTTCCCACACATGTGCAGAGATCACCACAGGAGCTCCGGCATGTGCACAGCATGCTGTACAACACAACACAATGTTTATCAGGTAACTGAGCTTCCCACACATGTGCAGAGATCACCACAGGAGCTCCGGCATGTGCACAGCATGCTGTACAACACAACACAATGTTTATCAGGTAACTGAGCTTCCCACACATGTGCAGAGGTCACCACAGGAGCTCCGGCATGTGCACAGCATGCTGTACAACACAACACAATGTTTATCAGGTAACTGAGCTTCCCACACATGTGCAGAGGTCACCACAGGAGCTCCGGCATGTGCACAGCATGCTGTACAACACAACACAATGTTTATCAGGTAACTGAGCTTCCCACACATGTGCAGAGATCACCACAGGAGCTCCGGCATGTGCACAGCATGCTGTACAACACAACACAATGTTTATCAGGTAACTGAGCTTCCCACACATGTGCAGAGATCACCACAGGAGCTCCGGCATGTGCACAGCATGCTGTACAACACAACACAATGTTTATCAGGTAACTGAGCTTCCCACACATGTGCAGAGGTCACCACAGGAGCTCCGGCATGTGCACAGCATGCTGTACAACACAACACAATGTTTATCAGGTAACTGAGCTTCCCACACATGTGCAGAGGTCACCACAGGAGCTCCAGCATGTGCACAGCATGCTGTACAACACAACACAATGTTTATCAGGTTTGCTTGCCACTAAAAAGAGCTTTTCATAAACAAAAATCAGATGAGCTCTAATTAGCATATTTATTGAACCCAGAAGAGGTAGTCTACATGGTAAATGTATGCCTGGAGCCACAGATCATCATTGTGCTAGAGAAGATGGATTTTGTTTGAATCCAGAAGCCTCCTACTGCAAGTACTTGTTAATAAATACTACCATTATCTGCTTACATAAAAGGTATATTGATCATTTTACACCATGCATCTTTATATAAGCATATATCTTTGTGTGCTATTTACTGTTGGTCTTAAAACTGCAATTCAGTTTTTAAGTATATTTACATTTATTGGGCTTTGTAATGGGGTAAATTGGAAGTACACTGGCTATAGTAGAACACAGCTCTTTACTGTAGGTTTTATGAACATTGAAATCTACCACACAGCATTGTATTGTTGTCAACCATAGAATATGTGATTACACTTTAAAAATGTGTACCAAGGTGGTGGCATATGATCATTGCGCAA
Organism: Protopterus annectens; assembly: GCF_019279795.1. Lineage (NCBI taxonomy): Eukaryota > Metazoa > Chordata > Ceratodontiformes > Protopteridae > Protopterus > Protopterus annectens. The sequence continues at coordinate 1,779,900,367 of NC_056725.1, read as the reverse complement.
CTTAAGTTGTGTGCTTGTTAACTTAGACTAATGTGCCAATAACTTTGAGTTGAGGGGTGATGATGAGTAGGACACAAGAAATGTCTGACATTCCGGTAAAGATGGTTTTGTAGACACACATATTTTTACTATCTGACCATAATGAAGAAGAGTAGACTGACTATTATTATAGTCAGTTGTTAGGATTTTTAACATCTGTGTGAGGCTACAGGGGATAATTCCAGTGTTTTCCATACTGATAGTGAAGTGTCAAAGAACTCAGCACAGGAAGCCATTTCCACTAGCAAGCTGAAATGGAAAATGAGGTGGCACTGGGTGCCCTGGATCTCCATGGTAGACAGCTCTTTGCCTTAACCTCTACTGACCAGCCCTTTCATGACCATGTCTGGCATGACATTATCACCAATGTCAATGCCATGGGTACTCAGCATCAAAATTATGACATGGACCACCTGCAAGCAACAGATATAATCTGTGTTACTACCCACAGAGCAGAGGTCATGGCACAGGAATGGCAGGTGATGGCTGGCTAACTGTGTGCTAACCCCCTTCTTACAGAGATGAAGGAGTTCTTGCCCTCACTCAAAACCAGTACCATTTCAACAGAGTTCCACATAGTAGTGCTGGATGTTGGGGCAGAGATGGATATAGACACCAGAGAATTTTAACTAAAGATGCCCCAGGTAGGTAGCCCTACAAACAATATCTTCATCATTGTTTACCTGTTAACCACATTACAGATAATACCTGTATCACTTCTGACAAAGAGGTACATCTGGCATGCATGGTGCAACATCCATCTGCACAAGGAATGGGCAGCGTTATCAATCTATGTCATATGTTTTATAGCTGTAATATCAATTGTATGTGTAGTTAATATGCATGGTCATACTTATACCTAATATGTTTTATTTTCATATGTTCACAGGTTAAACTTTTACTGGCACCAGCACTGTGAAATTACTTCCATCTGAAATTGGAGGATCTTCATCCTCTGATGATGATGACAGGGATGAGATGGCACAGTCAAGGGATTCAGACCATTTGTGTTGAACACATGGAATGTGACCCATACATCCCCTCCTCAGAATATGGACACAGTCTCTATGCCTGTTCTTACTCAGGGCACACTACCCTCTGAGAGTTGATAGATCGATGGTGATGTAATAGATCAGGGAAGAGTGACGGCCCCCAGAAGAGATATATCTGAACCTTTCCCCTAACATTCATGGGCAAAAGGTTGCACTTGGGGGTGGAAGTGTGCTATACCAATACTCATTGTTAGTATGGTTACTGATCTTCCCCTGAGGTTGGTCTGTCAGTAGTTGCCACACAGTGTATGTGCAGGGCCATTGTGGATGCATAGGTGAGTTCCAACAGAGCCTTTTTCAGAGATTGTGTGGGTGATCCAGGCTATAAATGTTGACATACGGGGCTGCAAGAACTGGAAAGAATTAATCACACATTGGAAAGTCAAGTGTCTACTCTAGGTCATCTGTCAGGAGTAAGGGGCTGTGCTCATGAGTGATCGTCTACAACATTCTTAGATATTAGTTGACTTGCCTATGGATGACAGAGATCTTATTCCTGTAGTGGTAGCACATCTTCTGCCACATTGTTTGTGGATATGCCTACAACCAGGAGAGTCCATCACTCTGCTTGTGGTCATTGTCATGCTGGCACATCCTCTAGACCCATTAATTAATATGTTTGAGAAGGTAGTTAAGGATGATATATACAAAATTTGGGGTAAACACAAGAGAATTTTTTATAAGCTTAGTAACACAGAAAGAATCCTGTTGCAAAATTTAAGAAATGACAAAAGCATACGCATAATGGCGCTGGTCAAAGGGGGTGGTATTGTTTTATTTAACAGTACTGATTATACCAATATTATGCAGGGAATTCTATTCAATGTTAATAACTACTCCATATGTTCAAAAAACCAAATACATATAGCATATCAGAGAATTGATAGTTTTCTGTATGAATATTTGATGGAACAAAGAATTACAGGGGTAGTTTATGATTTTTTAACTAACAAACATCCTAAAATCCCTGGCATATTTGGTATACCTAAAGTACATAAGAGCTTAGAACATCTACCTTTCAGACCTATAGTGGCGGCAACTGGGTCTAAAACCCATAATTTATCTGTGTATGTGGACAAGAAGATCAAACATGTTGTAGAAAGGTGTCCACATTTAGTCAAGGACTCTTGGGACTTTTTGGGTCAACTAAAAAGTCATATATGGAATGCTGAAGGTTATTTTGTAACCATTGATGTAATGGATTTGTTCTCTTGTATTCCTAAACAAGAAGGGTTAGCTTATTTTGAGGAGACTTTATATAATCTGTCTACTATGAATGGTGATGAAATCAAGTTAACTTGTGAAATGATGGAACTTATATTAAACCACAACTACCTGTTTTTTGAGGGAGAATATTTCCAGCAGGTTAGAGGTGTGGCAATGGGTGCTGCTTGCGCCCCAACTTATGCAAACATCGTTTTACTAGGATGGGAGAGAGAATATGTGTGAATATTTTGATTACATTAATTACTACTGTAGATTTTTGGATGATATTTTTATTTTTTGGAAGGGAACAGTTGAGACTATTCCTTTATTCATCCAATATCTCAACAGTACTACCAGTTTTTTGAAGTTCACTTTTCAGTTTGATGCTAATGAAATTAGTTATCTTGATACACTCATTATTAAAGACAAGGACAAATTTAAATCAAAAATATACCGTAAGAAAACTTTTTGTAATAATTATCTACATTTTAACAGTCATCATCCTTTCAGTCAGAAGAAAAGTATAATTAAGGGTCAAGCAATTAGGGTAGCTAGAATGACATCTTCTGTGGAAGATCTTCGACCTGAAATTGAATATCTAAAAAACATATTTTTGGATAGGGGTTACCCTATGGGTCTGGTGGAAAAAACTCTCTATGAAGTGTACGTTTAATGGGGTAAGAGATACACCCCATTATTAGGTAAGGGACTAGAAAAAACAAAACTTCTGGTAAGACTGATAAAAAAACTTAATGAAACCAATTTTGAGCATACTTGTATTTTACAATACAGTCCCCTATATCAACAAGTTAAAGATGTTTTGCATAAGAGCTGGAGCATATTTAAAGTTGACCATGACAAATATCAAGTTTTGGGTGAAAAACCAGTGTTTACTACAAAAATTGGATTTAATTTGAAAAAGATTCTAGAAAGTGGACCAAAATGTCTTGTAACAGATGAAGTCATTAACAATGGTACTAGGTGTTGTGGGAGATGTATATATTGTTCTTACATCTTACAGGATACTAAAATATGTTTGAAAAACCAGAACAATCATACAGTTTATCCTAGGAGAGGCAACTGTTTTTCGAGCAAGTTAGTTTATATTGCTATGTGTGACACCTGTAGTTCTTTCTATATTGGGAAGACTGAGAGGCTTCTCAAGACAAGAATTTACGAGCATTTGTATGACATAAAACATAAAAAAGCTACAAATGCTTTGTATAAACACAGTATGACATGTAATGATTATACAGGTTTTCATTTTGCTATTTTAGATTTAGTTCATTTGGAAGCCAGAAGTGGTGACTGGCAAAATCTATTATTGGAAAAGGAATTGATATGGCAGCTTAGGCTTGCAGCAAATGTTTCCCCTGGCTTAAATGAATGTTTGAATTTGGCACCAATTTTAAAGGAAAGGGCAGAACAAGTTTAAGTAAAATGAGAAATAGTTGATATTTGTATACAAATAATACATATTTATTTATTTGTTATATTTGTGCTTTTTACCATTACATATTGCACTGCTACAATGTTTTTAAAACATTAAGAATTTTGCAGAAATTTTATTAGATGTGATAAATTAACCTTTGGTATTTTAAATCTCAATTAAGTTAATGGACTTGTTAATTGTTTAAATTACTGGACCAATCACTGACTAGTAGTCCATATATTAAAGCAGGGTTTTATCGTTTGTATTTAATTTTGATGACGTCAAGTTTCAACTGACGAAAGCGCTTAATTTATTTGGTGTTACAATAAAGAAGGTATTGGACTCACAACGAATAGTGCTTCTTTTGGGTTTTACATCCTCTAGAGACTTTGGGCACAATCAGATAGCACATTGACATCTAGCCAAGGTCATGGAACAGCCAGTGCAACTCTTTACAGAGCCAACTCAAATGGGTGGACAACTGAGATTTGGCTATCTGCTAAACCACCTTGTCCAGTAGGCTATGGTGCTGCACTATGTGCTGAGAGAGTGCCCCTGCACCACTACATAGTCTCTCTCACACACACACACGCACACACACACACACACACACACACACACACACACACACACACACACACACACACACACACATAAACACACACACGCACACACACACACATGCCCATACATGCTCCACACACACACCCACACACACACACACACACACACACACACACACACACACACACACACACACACACACACACACACACACACACACACACACACACACACACACACACACACACACACACACACACTACCACAGTCCATATTGCATACTACATACCTAGTGACCCTCGCCCTTCAACACATTAGCACCCCGCTTCCAAACAAGTTCTCACCATACACATAAATGCACCTTTTACTTTGTTAAACCTTCGCACTCATAGTCACATGCTTACCTGTGAAAGTCATGCACTCCCTTGTTCTTGCAAATGAAGAAAACTGTGCCCTGCCATTTATAAATTATTTGGGTTGCCTACGTCTGATGCACTGTGTGGTCAGCCTATGTGTGGGTATGCACACTCTAATGTTCTTGTAGCCATCATTTTTGCTATATGTCTTTGCTTAGATCTTGCATAGTTATGCTGTAAAGCTATGTACAGTCCACTGCCTCTTTGCTGTGTCCACCCCTGTATGGCATTGTCATCCCCTGCTGCTGGCTTCTTCTCTGACTCTTCATCTGTCTTAGTTGCCACTGTCAGTGGTGCTGAGAACTGCAGTCCCTGCAAGAGGCCACCTTGCTTATTGATAACCAGATCCTGTCTCTGCAAATAACAGGCATACAGAAGGAGGCAATGCTGGAGGGGATGCTTGATCATCAAAGTACAAAACAACTAAAGGTAATAAAAACATGCCATTATGGTTATCTACACACCTTTGGGATAAATTGTCTGACACCTGAAACTCACAAGAACACACAGAGGATATGCAAACTTTAAAAACAAGGCCGCATCTTTGCCAGAAAATTCATCCAAAACCCAAGAATTATCTTATAGTCAAAATTTGACAGTGCAGTCCCCTCCCAAACCAACCTACCTAATATTTATAAATATATTCCTCTTTCCAAATGTCATCCTTGAGCACTTAAAATGCACTCTCATTTTCAGATATTGTACCTAAAATAAAAAAAAAACATTCTGTTTCTAGAGGAGTATTCCTATGTTTATATACCATCCAAGGAATGCATTAAGGTTCCTAGCAAAAAACGTATGTCTCATGCTGGAAAGGTCCTTGTCCCTCAAAATGCCAATTTGTCATTCAGAAACATGTTAGCAGTGTGGCAATTTGAAATGTAATCCCCAATGGCTAGTGCATTCCCCCATCTTCCCCAAATCCTGTACTACTAATAGTGCCATAAAGGCAACTAAAATAATTTCTGGTGTCTACTGCATCCCTCCACAACCAAATGTGTACTAATGTTGGTGCCATAATAACACTTAAAGTAATCCATTATGTCTAGTGCATCTCCCACAACCAATCCCTGTTGTGCTGTCAGTATTGTTATGGCACTTTAAAAGTAAGGCTGGTGTCTAGTGGTTCCCCCAACCACATTCATAGGTCCATCAGTGTTTACTAGGCTAATGACCAGAAGGACCTTTTAAAGCCTAGCCATGCATCCCAAATCTCTGACAAGTTCTGGTACCCTTGATGAGTGCAAACAGGTGCTTGGTAGATGAAACATTTACAGGCTTCCTTTATCCATTAGCAATACAGGTGCCAAACAAAAGATGAATTTCCTGTTTCCCATACAATTGTCCAAGTTACACTTGAATTGGATTAGGGAAGAACTATGCTTCACATGGATGGGGAGCTTGTTCCATATGTGTAGCCTCTGGGATACATGCCTGTCTCTCCACCAGGTCCTATTTATAGCACAGGCAAGCTTTAAGTCTTCAGAATCAGTAATTCTGGTGCTGTTTGTTTTGTGCATATGCAGAAGTAACATCAGGGCAGGGTATGACAAAGCCTTATATGCCAGGCAAAGATTTCCCCTCAACAACCTGTAGCAGAGGGAATACAGGGAAAGAGCTTTGAGGCAGTCTGCATATGACATATTATTTACTCTCTGTGCTCTTTTAGTGAGGATGCTCCAATTGTTGGATATGCCTGGTAAGGTAGATACCAAAGGGGACATTATATGAATGCTGAATACAGTGGGACCAAGACTTTCTTGGACCTAGATGACATACCTTTGTTTATAAGTTGCACAACATAGTATGATTTCATCACTATTATAGACACAAGCTGAAAGAAGAAGAAGAAGAAGAAGAAGAAGAAGATGGTGAAAGGCTAGATTACTGTCTATGTGTGTCATCAAGTCCCTGACTAGTGCGTCATCTCTTAGGGGTGTGTTGTCAATATGATAGTTACCAGGTGTGGATGATTTCCCGAAGGATACTATTATGCATTATTTGGCATTTAATTTTAGTCCATGGCTCTGATACCAGTTATTTTTCTGTCAGTCCTTTCTAGAGAACATATGTGTCAGTGGGGGATTCTAAGATAGCCTGTAATTTGCAATCATCTGCAAATTTAGTAAGCCAGAGGCCATTGGCATTGGCCTTCGCTTCACAGACAGAAATGCCAAAAAGGAGCAGTCCAAGGACTGATCCCTGAGGGATTCCCCTTGTGACTGGCCTCTTTGTACAGATGGACTCCCCCATTCTAACTACAGGGTCCTGTCTGTGAGCCAGCTGGTTATCCACTGGGTGACATACGGGTTTGTAACTAACCTCTTGAGTTTATCAGCAGTGTCCAAATGGGGTACTGTGTTAAATGGCTTGTCCAGGTCAAGGTAGGCAGTGTGAACCATTTTCCCTCATCCATTGCTTTGTTGACCTTCTCATAGAAGTCCACTGGATTGAGAGGTTGAATACGTCCTGCCCTTAATGAAACCAAATTGGGATGGGTCCAGTGTCTGGAGGTTTCCTATGTCATTACTGATCATTTCCATGATAATTCTTTCCATGACTTTGCATATGAGACTAGTGAGAGTTATGGGGACTGTAGTTTCCAGGGTCTGTAATTTCCAGGTTCTATAGACAGACCATCTTTACACAGAGGGATGACTGTTGTTGTTCTCCGTTCATGAGGCACAAAGCCTGTTTAGGAGCTACAGTTAAATAGCTATTCCAGAGGGCCTGACAAATCATGTTTCATGCTATTTAGAAGGCATCCTGGGTGGGCCCATTGACTGTGTTCTTGGCCTTACATTAAGGACCTGTCCCTAGTGATAGCAGGGTGCATTATATTTGATGGCCATACCGCTCAACCGTACTGAATTCCTTGGTATTTACTAGTTTTTGGGGGAAAAATAATGGTGTGCCATGAACTTCTGAGTGGCCCCTTCAATTCCTGATTTTTTTTTATTCTTATTTACAATTTTACATTGTGCCTGACTGCCTGTCATACTCAGAGCCTTGAGAGTGAGACTGGGAGATGTAGATGTGTGTTAGTGTGTATCTGTTTATCCCAGTTAGAGGTTGAGAGGAGTGAGGTATTGACTAACTCAGCAGAAGCACCAACACGTACAAACAAGAAAATTCAGGCTATCCTAACTGGTTTGGTGAGAGTGATACTGTACTTCAATATGGCAGGCTGCAAATAAACAAAAACAATTTCATGGACCATTAAATTAATTATTCTTATAGTGTACGTAGAGTATGTGAATTTGTTTTTTTTGCTTGGCTTTTTATTTTGTTGAGTCTGCCTTGTCGTGGTTTTGATCCCGTTTTTTTCTGTTGTAGGCTGTAAATAAAAACATAAAGCTCAACCAAGTTATTTCATTAATACGAAAGTGTATATATTATATTTTCAGGGCTTACTGCTAGGTAATAAGTTACACTGTGTTTTCAATAATGTAAGTTGCTGCATTTTGCTGTCACTTCGTCGGTTGTTCTGGGTAGGGTGGCTTAGATTTCCATTGACTTCATGTTAACTCGGTATGTATTTTGATGAAGAATTGCGTGACTCTCGTGAGCGAAGTGCAGAATCTGAGGTGCAGTTATTTCAGTGTGTGTATGTGTGGGGGGTGGATAATGACAAGTGTGATGGTATTTTATGACAAAGTATATTTTCTAGCATTTCTAAGGAAACTGTGATACTGTCTTTGAAAAAAACTCAAAACTTGCAATGAAATAACAAAATGCAGTTCAAAGATACTGAATCCAGATTTTTTTGAGTTTGGTATAACAGTACACATAAGTGTTTTGCATTAGTTAACTCTGTACTTTGACCTGTAATTGTAAACTCATTCAACTTTAATAAGAAATTTGTTTGAAAAAGATTTGAATCAGTTGAAAACAAAGTGATAAAGTGTCAAAGCAAAAAGTTAAGAAATGATATAGCTGCTGCACTGTTCCAATGCATTTGACTACAGCTGTCACCCAACAGAAATTATGTCAACTTTGCTTCTTCATGTTGAATCCACTATAACTCTCAGTAAAGGACAACGACCCTTCATTCAAAACTTTATTTCAACGCTACAATTCACATGAAGTATCTGTATCCGTACTTCTGAGTAAGTATGTGTAGAAAAAGAAAATAACAACAAAAACTCAGAATGAAATTATATCAAAACAGATGTATTTAGCAAAGAAACTGACTCGACCAAAGGAGTATATTTGTTTTCAGATGACTCTCCACCTGTCTTAAAAGAACAAAAGAAAGTTGAATTATAACAGATCTCATGCTCAGGCCAAAACAAGAGCCACTGTTTTAACATGGGGTCTTGACCCCGAAAACTGCACTGCTTTACTTATTTTCACCCACTCCACTTCTGGATGCTACCCTATAGGAGTACTGCCCTTTAATGGAATCCCATTGTGGAGAACATGGAGGGACTAAGGTAGTGCACAAATTTTGAGCCAAAATGGAATAGACCTGTTTACTGTCAGAATTGTTTGGAGAATACATAAGATTGCAGAGTACACAAAAAGCATTGTCATATAAATAACTTGCTACAGAGTCAATTTTAATCATTCGTTTAACAATCTGTCTTTGTTTTTTATATGCCGTCTATATTTTGGGCTGAGACTGATAACCTCTTCACACTTTATCGGTGAATAATGTTTATGTATACATTGCTTACTTACATGCTATTGCTCTGTTTTTGTTTGATAGTTTTAATTCCATACCTTTTGTCACTGACAGTTATATTCTGGTTGACCAGTCTTTATAGTTGTAAACATTTACTAAAGTTTGAACTAGTTCTAGCAAATCAGCAAGCTTCATGCTGTTGAAAAAATCTTGTGAATGTGCCAAGATTTATAATGGTGTTCTTGGCAAATTATGGTGTAAACATAACCCAAAATATTGAAGATCGTTAAACTGCTAGACATGCCTCCGTACGACCTATTGGTATCATTGCACGTTATTTATTGCCATTAATGTGTTTCTATGTTGTAACTTGCAGTATGTTTTGCCAGTTTCATCAGTTAAAATGTATGGGTCTACTGATGGTATACATTTTTCTAAACCTTTGGACATTAGAAATCATGGTTAAAAAGAGGATCACTTTTTATATTTTTCAGAATGCTGAGTCTTCAGATACTGGGCCCCATAAAGTTAGTGATAGTGATCAGCAGTGTTTCTACAGGTTTAAATTAGCTGATTAATAATGTATGTACCCTTAAGCAGCTCTAACTTTATGAAGAAGATAAACTTTGGAGAATTAGGACATAATCTAAAGGTAAAAATCATAACACTGCCTGCATCATAGTATTTGAGATCTGCAGTGTTCTATGCCATTGTAGAGGAGAAGACCTGAGTGGTAGTCAGACTGCAAATCAAGTCCATTTAGAGGGATACTTAAGCTTCCAATAACTTGCTGAACTGTAAGGAGAAACAAATCACGCCATACTTCTCAATCACAGAGCAAGAAATCTGGACAAAGCAAAACATAATGGTGGAACAAAGGCCCAAAAATAGGGACAGACTTTAAATATTGCTTCTGTAAACTCAAACAGGTTTTGCATTATTATGTATTTTCTGAGGAATATGAAGTCTGAAATTATATGAAGTCTGAAATTCAAATGTCTGCTATTATTTACTATTATTTAGACTTCAGGCTTTGTGTTGGTATCCCACAATTCTACTGGAGTGGGTGGGGTTAGATGATCATGTATGCACATTTTATGCTAATCATCATCCTGATTTTTTTGGCCAGTTGTACCTACTTTTCATTAGTGTTTGTCCAGAGTTTTGATGTTTCCAGGTTGAGAGGTATGTTGATGGCATTTCCTGAGGAAGTGTTGAGGGGGGAGAGAGAGAGAGGGGTGAACTTGGAGATGAATTTGTTTGCCAGTATGTTTGCTATATCTTCTGGCTAAATATAGGTGGCTCCATTAACTATGAGCTCTGCACAAAATTGGGTATTGCCTTTGAGGTTGTGGACATAGCTAAAGGTTTGTAGTTGTCCTTGGCTTGGGAGGTCAATTTGTCTTAAATATGGCTTTGGTTGACTTTATTTGTCCTCTAAGTTATTTGTTTAGTTTGATGAGAGTGTTTTTATCCTGCTGGGTGCTGCACCTCCAAAATTCTGTCATGATTTTCATCTTTCTGTTATATAGTCTATTTTTGTTGTGATTCCACCAGGGTGGCTTGTGTTTTGAGTTAGTTTTATAATTCTTCCCAGTATGTACAACTGCCTCTATGCAGCTAGTAACATGCCTGTATAGGGTTTCTGTAAGCAGTTCTGAGTAGGCAACAGTGTTCTCAGGGTTTATGGGGTGCTTGAAATTTTGCCAAGTTATCACTAATAGTAGGAGTTAGCCTTAGAGTAGTTCCTGAATAGCTGGGGTTCCAGGTTTTATTTTTACTTCGAAGAAGACCATTTTTCTGATCTGAACTTACCAGAGAAGACATTACCATAGGGGGGTGTGCAGCACTATCTCATATTGGTAAGGAACAGATTCAGTATCGTTGCACACTTGATTGGTGTATTAAAAATCTGGTCCAGGGAGTTTGTGTTTACAAAATCCAGGAATCTCTGTGCCTGTATGTGTGGTGTTGTATGCCATATATAGTGGGGTAATTAAGGTAGCCTGTGAATATGTTATTGGGTTGGATGGTGAGTACTTCCAGTCAGTTTAAATACATGTTATGGGTTTTTCTGTTAAAGAGGAAGACCTATAGCTTGCAAGGAAATTATATGGGATTTTGTCTATGGTGATTTGAACATGGAGAAACTTGATTGCATTGTCCTGTTTGATCAGCCTTGAGGTATATTTATTTTTTATGTAAATTGAGATACCTCCACCTTTAGTCCCTGTCTGTGTAGAAGCTGGTCTAAATGTGTGAAAGGCATTATAGTCTTCACTGCCACTGTGTTCTCTGTGGCTTTAAACCATGTCTAAGTGACTGCACAAATGTCAGCATTCTCTGGTGTGAGGAGAGCTTGTAAGTGTTTTGTTTAGACTCCTAGCACTGAGCAGTAACATTTTTAGGTTTTCTTTATTTTAATTTGCTAGGCCAGAAGTATTTTCAGTTTGGCATTGCCTAAAACAGGCACTATGGGGACAGACAATGCTTTAGTTAACATTCAAACACCTAGAGGAGAGGGGTGAAGACCATCCATGGCAAAGCAACATGGTCGGTTGATCATCTCCTTCTGTATTGAATAATATTTCACCCCCTTAGAATAACACTAGAAGCTAAGCCAAATATTAAAGTCAGTCATCTTCTGTTCATATTATGGCATCATCCTTGGAGAAGGTGAAATGTTGCTCAGTGCTAGGGTCATACCAGCCTTTGACACATATTCCAAGAGCGGCATGTTGTCTCTCTCCATATAGTCTAGGGAGGTACATCTCAGGTCATTTACATCCACATGGACTATAGCTGAGTCATGCTAGTACTTGTGGTCCAATGACCTGAGTGCATGCGTAATGTGGTGCATCTTGGCACCTGATAAGCAATTGACTGTGATTTTCTCTTTACTCGACCTGATGAGCAGGACATCAGTGTGTCTCACAATGGAGTCTCCAATGATCAGAGTCTTGGATTGTGTGGTGGCTTGCCTTATGAGCTTAGAAGTAGAGACTCCATGAGATGTAACTCTATGTGTTGATGTGGGTGTTGTTTTGAAAGAGTGCATTTTGGATTGCTGAGGGTGTTTGTTATATGTGCTTCATCTAGGAGGTATTTGGGGATTAGGTAGGTTACATTTAACTGCCTCAGCATATGTGGGTCTATATGTCTGCTTTGTACTGTGTGTGATGGATGCAGCATGTGTACTACTGACAACCTGATTGAGATTAGCAGTGCTTTTGTGTGAGAGCTTTGCCTCCAGTGACATTGTATAAATACATCTCCCTCATACCATATCAGTTTGTTTGAGAATTAACTCATCAGTAAACATGAGACAATTTCTACATTGCCTGTGTATGCCCATGTCCACCAAGCTGTTAATGGAGATATTTGGAAAGTTCATATCCATGGCAACAGACTCTTTTTTATTCATTAGACAGTTGGAGTGAGAACATAAATTAATGTCAGGAGTATCTGATTTGCAACTCTAGGGGCAATGCTTGTCACTACAAACTACTTGCCCTGTGAGCAACTAGGTATTGGTGAATTTTCAAGGGTGCTTTTATAGGAAAAAATATAAACTCAAACTGTCTGCTCATATATGGAGCACCGCCAAACATGTAAAATATTTAGAGAATTATTCTTAGTTTAGACTGTAGCAAATCAATCAGTACTTATTGAAAAAAAAAATTAGCTTTGTCAAGAATGATGAAAAAGAAGGGATTCACTTGAATGGCCACTGTCTGGCTTCTACTAGTGCTACTAGCGCTGGTCTCACCACAGCTTCACACTGCTGGGATACAATGTTCCTTTGCTTCTTCTCTCACCATATGCAAAACAGTAGCAACAATCCTAAGATGAGAAGGCCTCTGGCTAACTACTGATCAATAGTCTCGTCCCAGATGATTCAAGTGTCTGTAGGATTGTTGTAGCCTTTTCCTGGTAGATGTTTTGAATAACAACAAGACTAATCAGGAAGGTCAAGCACAGACACTCACTGTCCAATCAGAATCAGTCAGGAATCAATGCACTCTGCTCCTTCTCTCACCAGGAGCAAAATTTAAGCATAAATTCCAAGCTGGCACCTATGAAGCAGTTACTAGACTTTCCAATGATCATCAGTCTCCAAGAAATAATGTCCTTCTGCTCCTTCTGTCATCAGGAGAAAAACAGAAGCACTAATCCCTAGATGACTGCTGAGAGGCAGACTGTGGGTTATCCAGTAACTGGTGGTCTTAAAGTAGATGTTGCAGATTTTAAAGGTAAGATGGAAATAAATTATTTAATATCCTAACAATTGTAGTGTGCACTAAGCAGTTACATAAGAAAGAGGGGATAACTTAAGATTTAGGTAACTAAGTGGAGAGCCACTAATTTTAAAGGGGCAAGGTGGATAATAAGGGTTTGGGCACTTTGTATTCTGGCTGTATGGAATACAATGGGATGGCCAATAAATTTAAATAGCCAAAGTAGAGAGATTTCGCAAAATGATAATTTTGTGCTTACTCAAAATAGCTAATGAAAGAGGAGAGATGAGGTAATATGTGATCAAATTAACATAAGGTGAAAGCATGTAGAAAGACAGTTGAGTTGAAAAACACAACAGTATCAGGGTGGGACAATGTGGGAAAAGTAAATTTTTGTGTGACTCACAAGAAACACAGCAAGCTGTTGTAAAGTCTGGGTGAGCTTTTCCAGTAAAGCCTTGAATGCTTTATTTTATCTCTTAAATAGAAGACTTAGTTCCTAGCTCTGCCCTCGGTTCCTAGGTAATTAATCTTAAATGACCTGTTCTAATTTCTGTGTGACTCACAAGAGACACATCTGTGGTCTATTTCCTAGTTTTAATACTCAATTAAAAATACAATACAAGTAAAACACAGTGTTGTTGTTGTTGTGTCTTTTGGCTTTTCCCAGTTAGGCGTCACCACAGCGGAACTCCGGTCCGCTAATGATTGGCAGTAGTTTTTTACATGCCGAGTTGCCGGCCCTGACACACAACCTTCAATGAAGGTACGCCCATTCATGCATGTTTCCACACAGAAGGCGATCTAACTGAGAATCGAACAGGACAATATCTTACTGTAAGGCGACAACACTACTGTATCACCACCACCGTAAAACACAGTGTACAGAAAATAAATCACAGTATACAAAACAGAAGGTAATGAAGCAATGCAAAATACAAGAAAGCAAAAACAAATTAACCTTTTCCACGTAGCAAGCTGTGTCAGAGTTTCAGTGAGCTTTTTCAGTAAAAGTTCAGGTTCAGAGTTAAATACAACCTTTTAACCATCTGATGTATCCAACCTTTCCCACCTCTGTGAGGAGGACAAACAGCAAAAAATAAGGGTAGCCTTGAGAAGGACATTTGTAAGGAAAATGCTGCTCATGGATGTTCTGGAAGCACAGGTCAGAAGTCCATATTTCCTGAACACCCACAAACAGCATTTTTCTTGCATTCTTCTCAGTGCTATCCTTGTTTTTTGTTGTTTGTGTTTCTCACAGAGGTGGGAGAGGTTGGATCTATTGGCTCCTCAACCTGTTATATCTTACATCCTCATGTTTGAGGACATTGCAGCATACTTTAAGGATGGATGCTGAATTGAGGAAAGCTACTGCAATATGTATATCTTCATGTACACTTCACGGTACCTTAATGAATTCAGACTACAGTGTATATATCTGTGCTGTTGCTGACATTTTATGCAGTTCTAGATGTTTAGCACTCTATGAACCAAATGCTTGATAAGTGCTCAAAAACATGTGTGCTCTGTGATAACACAGAGATTAAAAGGGCATGGCTATCACCTCTGCCAGTTTCTATAGGACAGCCATAACCCGAGCAATAGTACACTGTGAAAAACGTTAAAAGTAGAACCTGTTCTGAAATTTTAGGAAAAAAATGTAGTGATTGACAATTGGTTGAAACATATTTATAACAATACCCTACATATACTTAAAGACTCATGGAATTTTTTAGGCAGACTGAAACATGAACTTTGGGACAAAGGTTTAATATTTATTACCATCGATGTGGTGAATTTATTTAATTCTATACCAAAGGAAGAAGGGCTTGATTTGTTCCATCAATCAATATTAAGATTTTCCAATTTAGATAATGACAATATATTGATTATTCTTAAGTTTATGACTATTGTTTTAGAAAATAATTTTATTTATTATAAAGGCGAATATTTTAAACAAATCAAGGGGGTTGCTACTGGAGCCTTTTGTGCCCCCATTTTCGCCAACTTAGTCTTAACTGAATGGGAATACAAATATGTGTTCAACAGTGATTTTAACAAAAATTTTAAACTGTATGTACGTTTTTTAGGTAATGTTTTTATTTTCTGGGCAGGAGATACAAAGCATATAGAGAAGTTTATATTGTATCTGAATAATATTTGCCCTTATTTTAAATTCACCCACACTTACGATGCGGTAGGCTTACCTTATTTGGATTGTTACATTTCACATGGTGCACAAGGTTTTAAATCTAATATATATTGTAAGTCTAACTTTAGTAACACTTATTTGGGGTTTAGTAGCTGTCACCCATATGCGCAAAAGAAAAGTATACTGAAAGGCAATGCATTAGGGCAGCTCGTATGACTTCTACGTATACAGAAATATTGAATAAACTTAATGTAGTGGGTGGAATGTTTTTAGAAAGGGGGTACCCTTCAAAACTAGTAAAAAACTACAGATTACATCTTTTCCCAATGGGGTACCTTATATAAACCATTATTAGGAGTTGGGTTAAGTCAAGTTGTGGAAAGGAAAAAAGATGGCAATTTTACCAGAGCTATGATATTGAAGTACTCCCCTTATCACCAATGATTAAAGATGTTATTGTTAAGAACTGGAATGTTTTGAGGGGTGATGCAGATATAATTAATTTTCTAGGGAATCAGTCTGACTTTGTTTACAAAACAGGAGAAAATATAAAAGTCAACCTAGCGAACACTAATTATAGGAAGAAAATAAGAAATACACAAGGTACAAGAAAATGTGGATCTTGCAATCAATGTGGGTACATTTACGAAAAAAGTGAAGTACAGCTGGAGAAGATCAATAAAACTAAGATAATATTCCAAACAGGGAATTGTACCTCCAAAAGTGTAGTCTACTTGGCTATGTGCTCGACCTGTACGTCATATGTTGGGAAAACTGACAGATCCTTAAAAAATAGAATATACAAGCACAGTTACGATATTAAGAAGCAAAATAGAACTAATGCCTTGTATAGGCATTTGGAAAGGAACAATGCATGTCATATGTTTAGATTTGCTATCCTTGAAAAAGTGTAAGGGAGTCTTTATGGTCTAATATTCATCCATCTCAATTTGTAGGAGTGTTTTTGTTCTGGTTGCCTTTACTGCATTTGCCGTGAGTTTTTTTTAGTTTTCTGCTAATAACCCTGTCCTCTCTCCATGCAGCTGATGCACATGCTTGTGTATGTAAAGGCATGGAACACCTTCCAGCAGAAGCTGGACATGCTCCAGAATATACCTAAAGACTACCATGCATGACATATCACAGCCAATAGCATGTCCATAGTGCTATAAACCTCTCTATTCAGTAGGTACACCATGCTGGTATTGCAGTAAGACAGATTGCCACCCTCTCCCCATCATGGGTGAGTGAGAATCTGATGCTTATTCTCACCTGCCCCAGCTAGTTTGCCCAGATCCTGAGCTGCTGATCAAACACATTTTGTCAAGATCATAGTGAGGTCTCCATCGTTCTATATTACACAGATGGGCTATGTAGTGAAATGAAATCTGGGGGCAACAAGCAACAACAGGATTATACAGATACTTTGTTCAACTTTGGACTATATCAAAAGCCATACTTATTATTTTTGAAATCCAGACTTTAAGACATTGTTTTTCTAATCTACAATAGGTAGAAAATATCATTTAATGGGAAATGAAGGTCGAAGGCAAAGGAAGATCAATTTGCATTAGAAATTGAATGTGAGGAAAGGAAAGGAAGGTCATCTAGTAGGGAGAGAGTTCTAGAACATACTGCAATAAAGATAACTTCATACCAAAATTGCAGTATTGTGATGGGTTTGCTACATATTTTAAGTGTGTACATTTAACTCACGAAAATGTGTTACCTTTCTGTTGGAAGTAGGGTGGTATTCCAGTTAGCCAGAACAAGTTTTGAGAAAGATATTTAGAGGTACAAAAGATGAACAGAGGTCAGTCTGTGTGATAGTGCCAGTGAATAATATTGAGGGTTATATTGGGCACTGGATATTGGACGGCACAGTGATGGTAGCATTGTTGCCTCACAGCAAGAGGTTCTCTGGTTCAATTCTTGGCTAGAGTGCCTTCTGTGCAGAGTCTGCATGTCCTCCCTGCATTTGTGTGCATTTCCTCTGGGATCCATTCACCTCTGGTTTCCTCCCATGTTCAAAGACATGCATCTGGAGCGTTTCTCCCCAGGCCTCTGATAAAGATTGGCTATGTTCCAAGTCGGACTTTCCCGGTTAACAAATAAATACATTTATAAAAAATAAGTTTTTTAAAAAAAATATAAATGAGAGCTTATTAAAAAGGGGATAGAAGATATTATGCCAGAGCTTAATTAAGTTGTTGAAAGGATTAGGAAACACCTTAATTGTGATTAAGAGGTAGCGATGTTGTATGTAAGAATAAGTGAAATTACAGAATTAGCATATTTTGCAAAATGATCTTATTATAGAGAAAGAACGCATTTTAAGAGTCGCAGAGAGGAACATGAGAAAGAGATAGAGTGCATTCATGTTTGGACATGCACATCCTTTTAGCTACAGATTTGAAGGAATCAGGGGTGAAAAAACTGTTAAGCTGCTGAAATAGACATGAAATGCGATTAGTAGAGATTTCAATGTGACTGTAGGGCTAAGAGGTGAATGGATGCCAAGATAATTAAATGAATCAGTTGTAGAAGTGGTATGGTCCCAAAGATCTGTGATACATTGTACATATGGGAGGCAATAAGATGTCACTGTAAGGTCCCAAAAACATGGAGTCCCAACTAAATTTAACAATTAGTTCATGCTTATTAAGCCATGCGCAGAAATTTGAAATGCCCTGCAGAAGGAATACTTCAAGATCCCTGCGGCTGTTTCTCTCCCACACGAAAATGGCATCAGCATAAAGATTCATTTTTTGTCAGTTGAAGTTTGAAGTACGACTACTGACAAATAATGAATAAAGAATATGTCTCAGGATTGATCCTTGAGGGTTCCACAATGAACTTTACCAATCACACATTGTGTGTTACCAAATTAATTGAGATATGTTTGTTATAAAAGTTGTTTCTGGGCCAATGAAGTGATACACTAATAAAGTCAGTTTTTGAAGCTTGCAAGAAGAGGAAAATGTCACCAAATGAATCGATAACCTATTCAATGTCAATAAATCTTCAGTGTAAAGTCTTCTGTTTGTATTAGAGTATATGAAATCAGAGGAAAGACATAATGCAGCTGAAATATTGTTAGTTGGTCTGTATCCATGTTTGAGCTGTAGAGCATATGACACTGTTCAATATGTGTGACAGTTTGTTTATACTGAAACATATGAAATATTTTGTTTAGAGATGAAATGCTAGCTACAGGTCTAAAGTGTTTAGGGTGACTGGGAATAAAACTCTTTAAAAAAAATGCTCCTTAGTGTTTTTAGTTTCCTATGCAAAGTTTTTTTTTCATATTCTTCCTTTGTAGACTTAATGTACCCTTAAGTTTATTAGATATGCAATTTAGTCTTTGTTAGTTTGCATAAGTGGAACTTTTATTTTGCATGTATATGCAATTTCTTTTGATGTAACACTTTTAATTTCCCTTTCCACCAATGAGGCATTCTGTTAGATGATTTGTAGCAGCCGTTACTTTTAAGGTCATTAAACATAACATTTTCAACACATCCCGGCCACGTTATTTATTTATTTATTTATTTTTTATTTTATTTTACATTTGTTAACCGGGATAGACCATCTGGATACATGTCCATTTTTAGTGGAGGCCCGAGGAGAAAAGCTCCAAAGAGACAATTTTACAAGACATACAGACAATGTTTAAAAACATATTTCAACTAGGTCCACTAAAAATATCTAGTTGAGAACACAAATTCAATGTCATGATATAGATAGGTACATTTATCAGTAGGTTTGTAAACAACAATAAAGCAAGCAAACTAGCACAAATATACTCTAATTCTTTTGCTGAGGTGTACAAGTTTATGCAGTTGAGTCAAAAGATTATTTATTAAGGCAAGAGTTGCATTAGTATAGGAGTGGGACTGGAGTTATACTACCATGTTTCCATGCCTCAACCTGCTCCACAGCCAGATCATGGTCAGATGAGATCCTAGGCAGGAGAATGGATTAAGTCCCCACTACAGCCATTCTGATGTCCCATTACATGTGTCCCTCCCCTCATTTACCATAAACACTGGTCAGAACTGTCAGCATGCACACTGTTTTCTTCTTTACATTTGAAATTAAGGCAGAGATATGGATTTAATTTAAAACTTTGAATTTAAGTATCCTTTGTTGACCAGGCTAGTCCCACTAGGCTAGTAACATCTTTTCAGGGAAGATCTTTGATGGTATTTATACTACTAGGGGAAAATTGGCCAGGACATTGGGGAACATGCCCTACTCTTTTCGATAGCTCAGGTGGATGTAAAAGATCTTACAGCACCTACCATTAACACACAGATAGGACCTCAGTTTAACACCTCATCCAAAGCACGACACACTCAGGAGTGCAACACCCCCACACAGACACTTAAAGTGCACTGCAGTATTAGCAATCCAGTTATATGGTGTGGGAGAACGCACACACTTCTACACCAATGGCAAGTATGCTACCTGTTGTACTACTAACATTGCATTGAAATTCTATAGCACAAACACTGACAGCCACTGGCTAAACAAAACAGTTGTGCATAGAAAACAGACAGCATGAGCAACAGTAAACTTTTCTTCCCTTAAAGCTCACATTCACTGAAAACAGATGTATAACTGGCTCAGCCAGCACCCTGTGCCAGTGCTATGACCCAACACCTTGCCCCCTTGATTCAATCTCATATCCAAGCCCTCCTAAGCTCCTCTATTAAAGAGCAAAAGAAAAAACTACGTTCATTCTATTGCCACCAACCAGGTGGTTAGATGAAGAATACAACCCCCATGCTCAGGTCCCATGTGCATGCCCTGCACCCAACCCTCCCCCATTATTACAATATATGATGATTTTCATCTTATGAACTATGGCATACTGCTTGCTACAAATGAAGCAAAGAGTTGCTACAGTTTATACCCTGCCTGCACAGAATGCTACAGTGCTCAGTTTTTAGTAAAAAAATAAAATATTTTTTTTTCTAACTTTTAAACTGTAACTACAATGAGTTTACAATATACCAAGCAGCTGCTACAGTTTAGACCATGCATGGAGTGCTACAGTGCTTAGGATTGACCACATATACAATGCTGGCATTTAAAAGCCGATATTGCGTTAAGGAAAGAAAACTCAGGATCAGCTGGTCATCGTGCCCCCACTACTTTACACCCAGGGCAGTCACCATGCCTTATCTCCTCTTCTTATTGAAAATGCACTGAAACCCACATTAATTGAAAATGCACCCCTGTAGTTTTGAAGATTTTTTTCTGTCTCCTATAGGCTTTTGAGGGGAGATCTATTCCTGGCATACAGGGCATTGTCAGACCCCATTCTGATGAACCTCCTGCATATCCACAAAACAAACAGTACCAAAATTACCTGTTCTAAAGTCTTAAACTTTGCCTGTGATATAAATAGGACCTGCTGGAAAGATAGGTATATATCCCAGAGACTACTCCATCTATGAAACAGGCTCCCCATCCATGTGAAGCAGAGTTCCTCCATAACCCAGTTCAAGTGCAACTTGGACAATTGGATGGGAAACCGGAAATTCATCCCTGATTTAGCACCTATGTCTCTCATGCAAACAGGTAACTTGTAAATGGTTCATCTCCCAGGCCCATGCTTACACTTATCAAGTGTCAGAACTTGTCAGAGATTTGGGATGCATGGCTAGGCTTAAAAAGGCCCTTGTGGTTGTTAGCCTAGTAACCACCTATGAACGTATGAACCTATTAAGGAGTGAAACAAAATGTATGAGCCAATAAAGGACAAAAATATCCATTTCAGCATATTTCAGTCAACCCTGATTACTAAGCTGATGACGAAGTAGGTACAGGGTTTGAACCAGTACAAGCAAATTAACTAACCTGCCATCCCTAACTAGGACATTTTGTACACACACACACACACACACACACACACACACACACACACACACACACACACACACACACACACACACACACACATTGAATTTTTGGATGAATTTAGGAGCATATTTTTTAGTAAACACATACTATTTAAAATAATGTTTGCAAAAGACTAGGATAACCCAACTGATAGTATTTATATTTTAGTCTTTTTATATTTAGTGATTTGTGAACATTCCTGTCTACCCTTTTGAAGTAACAAGGTATCAGTGCAGATTCTGATGAAGTTCTGGTTTCACGGAACAAAAGCACTAAACCAGATATTTCGACCTACTATTTAATAAAGACTGTTTTGTTCTTCAGTCGTGTGTTTTGGAGGCTGTGTACATGTTTTAACATCTGGCATAAGTGTAGAATTTAAGTCTTACTTTTTAAAAAAAAGCACAAATATAACTTTTCTTCACTTTGACAACTATCCTGTTTTGGAACCGAAGAAGTTTTACAATAATATCCAGTCATGGCATTTCAAGAAGCCATTTTTAACAGATCACCCAGAGCATGCTTGTTGCAGCAGATGCTAGCTCCACAAGATTTGCCTTGTCTGATCAGATTAGAGTAATAACTGTAGTGACCTGACATAATATACCAAACTGCAACTCTAATGTGTAGTAACAGAATGTGGTTTTCTATTGGTTAATTACTTTGCATTATGCTCTCTTACTGGGAAAATTATTCCAACTTTTGTCTCTTGTGTGTGCTTTGTCATTTTTATTTGTATGTGAAGCTTTGCACCCCAGGCCTCTGATGAAAATGGGTTTGTTTTTGCTGAACCCATCCAAATTTCCCCCAAAAAAACAAATGTGAATGAATGAATAAATAAATCATTTAAGTATTCAATTATATTAGTCCACTAGCTTATAATACTTAACTGTTCCACAAACAACATTAGTTACAATAGTAGTACAAGAGGAAGACAATAACATTGTCTTCAGTTAAACATGTAACTGTGCTGACTTCTACTATGTATAATTGCCACAAACAACAGAAACCACTGCTTTTGTAGTGTGCTTATGTGTAAAACCCTCCTTACTGATTTATAGGTGCACATGCGACATGTAACCTTTGTTAATATTTAGACACAGACTGTACCTACAGTATTTTGCACCTGTTAAATAATTTGCTTATTAAACTGCCCTTATACTTGCAAGCACTACAGTTAAATGACTTTTGATATTTACTCAGTATATACCCCTAGAAACTTCAAAATGGCCAAGTATAGTTAGGTAGCGATAATTCCAGGACTATATTCAGATATTCACACACATGTAGATACCTATGTGACTTTGCACACCCTTTTAAAATGACTCTCCTATGCTCTTTTCCTGACTTGTAAGGAATCCTTTATTATATGTGTAAGGTACTTTAATTTGAGTGTACTATAGTCCACAATACCTATATTAAGGATATATATATATATATATATATATATATATATATATATATATATATATATATATATATATATGTATATATGTGTGTGTGTGTGTGTGTGTGTGTGTATGTATGTGTGTGTGTGTGTGTGTGTGTGTGTGTGTGTGTGTGTGTGTGTGTGTGTCTGTTTGTGTGTGTGTGTGTGTCTGTTTGTGTGTGTGTGTGTGTGTGTGTGTGTGTGTGTGTATGTGTGTGTGTGTGTGTGTGTCTGTTTGTGTGTGTGTGTGTGTGTGTGTGTGTGTGTGTGTGTGTGTGTGTGTGTGTGTGTGTGTGTGTGTGTGTGTGTCTGTTTGTGCGTGTGTGTGTGTGTGTGTGTGTGTGTGTGTGTGTGTGTGTGTGTGTGTGTAGTACTGTGAACTATACAGGTAATGATGATAAATATTCCAAAGCTCTCACTATCTTCATCAAGTATTATTCAAATAACAAATTCCAAAGTGTACTGCAAAAGAAATGTTCGCCTCTTTGTTTTATCTTTCCCATGGCCTTAACTGTATGAGCAATTTACTTGTATTAATCCCCCGTAAGATATTCCTCTTCAAATGTTTCTTTTTCTCTGTTGTTATCATAATTTTCTTATATAATATAAAGTGAATCTCTTGAATAAGTCACTTGCACAATGTACATGTACATGTGATTGCTCATGTTGCTAGTCTCTTGCAGGGTCAATGGCTTTATAGCTTCCAGGGAGATGCGATCGACAAACAGAGATGTTAACAAACTGAAATTGTAATATTAATCTAAAACACAGCAGCTCCATGGCATACAGGGCATACAGGGGCATAGCCCTGACTATGATGCAGATGACCCACGTTTGACCAACACCTTGGGCACCTGTAGGACAAGGGAGGATAGGAGTCAGTAACCACTGCTGGAGGGACAAAGCTCTGACTTGGAACAGGGATGACACATAGCAGGAGTACTAGGTGTGTCCTAGTAGAGTTTGGGTCTGCCAAGCCTGTGTTGTCATAGCATATTAACACCAGGTAATTGAGGGGAACTCAGAATGTGCTGCCATGTTTCCCCTCAGCAGAAGGTGATGGTGGCAGATCCTATTAGGAGAAGTATTGCAAACTGTAATAGCTACTAAATCAGTAGTATAATAGGGTGAAGGGTCAGACAGTTATATCTCCTCACAAGTAGGTGACCCCACACTAGACGAGTGCATTTACAGCACTCATTGAAAGGCAGTCAACAAGACAGAGATGTGAGCACAGAACCTGAATGAATTTCTAAAATTAAACAAAGTAAGAACAACATAGACTTTTTGCACGCCATACCAGATTCCAGGTCACTAATGCAATAGAGTGAGACTTCATTTATGTTGGATATTTCATAGGATGTCAAATACAAAGTGAGCCTGCTCAGACACAACATAATCTTAAGATGACAGCTGTGTCTCCTTCTTACTGATCCGTCTTTACAAATCAAACCGCAATCATAAAAATATGCTTGTTTTCCAGCTTAAATCAGCCCTATATGGGCAATTCTAAGGCTTTATCGAAGAAACGGATGGATCATGTATGATAATCATAGGTATTTAGAGTACATAGAATAATGTCTTTCTATATTAGCTTTGTGTTGGAGTAAATAGTGAGGGGGGTGAAGTTTCTGGAGTTAATAGCTGATCATATACCATTTTTAGAGAAGTACACTAATAACTGAGGTGTACAGGGGGCTGTAGAAACACAATCTACAGCTCCTTGTTGAGCTATAACTATATTCTGTAGAAGACGAGAGGATTTAGGGTAGTTATGCATCATATTTTGAAATACAAAAAGGACAATGGAGAAAATACACTGGTCTGTGATGTGAACTTGTATCCCACAGCCATCAGAAGAGTTGGCCACACATTTACATTACTTTGTTCAAACTGAAAGGAGGCACATGTGGTTCTGTCCACACCCATCTTTTGAACTAATTCCCAAACAATTAATCTGACTCACAGGATAAAAGACATCAGTTCAGATAGGTTAGTTATGGTTAAACTCTATGATACCAAAGCACCTAAATGCACACAATTAGCCAGAAAAAGTGCATGTGTGCCTGCACATACCCGCACATGCACATAAGCAGTAAAGAATGCCATCTGCTGGTCTATACCCACATGCCATGTCATACATAACTGTGGAAATGATGCCATTCAGTAAACACAATGATGGCAGTATTGTTACTGCAGTACTTTTATTAAGATTTTTGAAAATGAGTACAAGATTTTACCAGTTAAACTGGAAGAAAGAGAGAGATAGAGAGGTATGCAGACATAGGTTCATAGGTATATACTAGGCTAATGACCACCAGAGCCTCTATAAGCATAGCCATGCAGTCCAATCCAGTTGTGTCCCTATGTATGATGGGCATTTATTAGGAGGCAGTATGTTTGGTAGAAAGGCAGGCAGGCAGACACAGATGTGCACATACATGCATGCACACGTACACACACACACACACACACACACACACACACACACACACACACACACTGAAGGAGAAAAGGAGAAACAGATTTACTGTTTTATTGTGGGTGTGGCACTCACTGATGCAGAAACATGCAAGCAAGTATCATGCTAAGAAGTTAGGAATGCAGTACACTTCTAATTTCGATAGCTGAAAAATAATTAACATTATAAATGGTACAGTATGTAATTTTAATTCATAGACAAAGGCTGTGTGCATATGTCTACAACAGATCTTTGTCTGAATTGTTTTGTAATGTAATGTCTATTTCTGAAGCAGGCTAAATGTAAACTGTGACGTGCCCCGCCTGCTGCTCACACAGACTGGGTTTAAAAATAATTGCTAGCTTGTTGTGTTCTCCAGATACTTATCTGTCTTGTTCTTTCACCTAGATCCAGGTGTACAACAGAGGGCATTGGTTTTCTAATCTAATGATAAATTAGCAATGACACATGCACTTGGGATTATGAGTGTGTGAGCTGATGGCACTAACAAAAGATTTCTAAGAAAGAACTCTTGCTGTCAGTCAGAAATGGTGAAACTAATAAGCTGCTGTCTGTTAATTTCTTTTTAATTTTTTTCTCTTGATTCATGGCGGTGTGTTTTTTTTTTAACTAATATGTTAGAAAAAAGATTAGCTGAGTATCAAATGATGTCACATGGTAGTCAGATGATGATATACACGACATACCATTGTAGAGCCAAGCACAAACTACACTTATGTATCATGTCCTTTATTTTATACTCAAATGTAGATGTAGAGTAAGCAAAATCTTTTCTGTTTTAACTTCAATGCATGTGCAGCCAATTCACTGATGCCTAGTATTGGTCGGGGTAGGTTTTTTTGTTGTTTTCTTTTTGTGGTCTGCAAAGCTCTGCCCTAATTTGGATTATTCTATTTGTAGGATTAACTCAAGACTCACATCTGAGGTACAGTACCCGTTCTACAGTTTACTGACTAACTGGGAATTTCAGTCAAGCTAATGTCAATATGATCTGCTGACAACAGAAATGTCACAAAGCTACTCTGAAGTTTCTGCTTAAAAATGTAACACACATTGATTGGCATCCATTGCTTTTAACGACTGATGTAAAAGCAAAATATATGTTGTTTGGCACATCACAAAGTTATCTATGCATTTTACGAAACCCTTACTCAACAATATTTTTGACAATGGATTTTAGAATCAGAAGATCCTAAAATGAGGTTGAGAGCTGTTACTGCTGTGGATATGCCCATTTTCCTATTTCCTGCATGCCACACACACTGTTTCCAAGTATGAACCATTGTGCTGGTCCTATTACTGTAAATGGCATCTCCTCCATTTTGAATTCTTCAGCCTAGTTGTACTCCTACATCTTCCATTCAGAAATCCTTATTTGTTTCTAGTCTCCATAGCTGTCTATGTCCTCCTGGATCTTTTTGGAATTGAGATTTTTGCATCAGAATACATTTTAATGAACTAACGCAATGCTAGTGCAGATACTTCCTTTATCTCATTTTGAGCAAAAGACACTGTTTCAAATTGAAACAAATTTTCTATCCATTTCATACAAATGAATCATTCCCAGACATAAGATTAACCATAATGCTGTAGTACTTCATGTTGTACTAAGAGATGTCTGCATATTTTTAGCTAGTTATATGAATATTTTTTGGATCCTTACACCTACGCTGTCAAGCTCCCATTTCCTCAGTGCACCTGGAAAATTGTTTGGAATCATTAAAGGATTTTAGTTCACTCTGCCCTGGTTTCCAGTGATTTATTTTTTTCTTTTTTCCCATTTCCTGCCATCTCATGCATTCTACTGACCCCAACATCTAAGAACACTAGAAGAGGGAGGTGAGAACTGGTGATCTTTCTTTTTATTTAGAAGGAGTTACTGGATTTTTTTCAAATCTCTGGAAAGTGGTGTGCAATGCCGCCTATGCTAGGCTCAGTGTAGCTACAATCTTCCATTTACCTGCAATCCCCATCTAGAATACTGTAGACTCCTTGATGCCATATACAATCCAAAACCCCAGCTGCAGTTATTACATTTCCAAGCCTCCACAAGATGGTGATCTTGAAAGTGGACTGTGTTAGCATCCGCCCACAAGTAAAGCAGTGTCTGCTACTGACTTCCATTCTTCACAGGTCAGCTGCTGTGTGCCAGGGTCATCAAACAAACTCCATAGTCAGAGTCAGATTAGTCACAGAGCTGATTGCATATTTTATTTATTTATTTATTTGTGTGTTTGTTTGTTTATTTAGTTATTTATTTATTGCTTCCCCTTATCTATGAATTTTGTGCAAGAGAAAACACTTCCCTTTAGCTGTGGACATTTCCTTTTTCTCAGTTCCTGCTACAATGTAAGAAAGGGGAAAAATGTGACTAAAACGCCACAATCCCATATACACAAGAATGGCTGCAGGCTGCAGTTGTAAAGCAGCGTTCTGATTTTGCTCCTGATCATAGCCCTATCCTACCCTCATTTCATTTATCTGATGTAGTATTTTGGAGATGTGCTCACATACCATATCAGTAATATAGGGGAATATAGGTGCACCCACAGTGGGAATTGAAGCTTACACAATTTATAGTCATTTAGAAGAAAACTCAATTATGGCAGTAGAACAAAAGAGCAATAAAAGAAAGTCATATGGAACCAAACATCATTTGTTGTTAAACAAAGTTATAGTGGACAACTGTAAGAAGGGGAAGAATCTAAGTATGGCATGGATTGACTACAAAAAAGCACTTGATAGTATCCTACATTCATGGATAAAAGAGTGCTTAAAATGTATAAGATACAACCTACACTGACTGATTACATTACAGTAACCATGAAACAGTAGCAGAACACTTTGCAATTAAGCCACAATAAAGGACAGATTATTATCCCAGAGATAAAAATTCAAAGGGGGATATTCCAGGGTGACTCTTTGTCACCATTGCTATTCTGCCTTACCATTAATTAATTAAGCTGTTTACTTAACAGCTTAGGCCATGGCTACAGTGAAAACAACAAAGTCTAATGACTTCTCAGCTTCTCTTTGTTGATGATTTAAAACTGTATAGCTCATCAGATGAGGAACTGAAAGCACAGCTGCAGGTTGTCAAAACATTTTCAGATGATATTTGAATGTCATTTGGTCTTGATAAATGTGCAAAAGCAACCTTTAAAAAAGGAAAACTGCAGCACCAGGAAAACATTAGTTTGGGACAAGAATGTGATATAAAATAACTTGAGCAAGAGGGAGTATATAAATACTTTGGAATTGATGAAGGATCAGCAATAAAACATGAACAAATGTGAATAAAACTCAGTAAGGAGTACTTTAGAAGACTTAAATTAATCCTGAAAACAGCATTGACATCTAGGAACAAGATGCAAGCCATAAATCAATTTGCTCTTCTTGTCCTAACTTATAGTTTTGGAGTGATTGACTGGCCCCAAAAATTGTTGGATAGACTGGATATTAAAACAAGATGGATGCTTCATGCTTACCAAATGATTTATAAAAATCATTGTATACCAAGATTATATATTCCCCATCCCTAAGGAGGGATGGGCCTCCTTGAAATTGATTACATGTATAGATCTGCAATTGTGGGACTCCACACATATTTACTGACCTCACAAGATCCAAATATAGTGAAAGTTTTGAAACATGAGGAGAATAAATCTAAGATGACTTCCCTTCTTAGTCTAGCAGAAGCATATTGACATCAAGCAGGAATGGAAATCAAGCCAGAAGTAGATAAAAATCAGGCAGCAACTGAATGTGCTAAAAAACAAAAGAAAGACTATAAGGTGAAGGACCAGATGAGAAGGCAAGAAATGTGGAAATACAAAAATATAGTTGCAAGTATAGAAAACTTCTGGAAGAGCCTCATGTTGATCAAGAACAAACACGGGAATAGTTAAGGAGAGGCAAATTCAAACCAAGAAATGAAAGGTTGATATTGGCAGCCCAAGATAGTGTGCTATGTACACACTGGTTTTCAAAGTCCATTGAACATATGGGAGAAACAACAAATGTAGGTTTTGTAAAACCAAATTGGAAACAGTCACACACCTTGTTGCTGGTTGCGACGCACTAATGGCAGAAGGACTGTATACTGAAAGGCAAAATAATGTGGCAAGACTGTTACACTGGAGATTGTGCAAACATTATGGTATCGAAGTGGTTGAAAAACACTGGAAACATGAGCCATAAAGAATCATAGAAAATAATGAAGTTTATATCACATGGAATCACCCATTACCAACAGTTCAAAAGTTAGGTGCTATAAAACTGGATATAGTGGTCTAAGAAAAGAAGACAAAAGTAGCATTGATCATTGAAATCGCCACACCCAATGACTACAGTGTCTTGCATACAGAGAAACACAAAGTCATAAAATACCTGGACTGCAGGCAGAATCGACAGCCATGTGGAAGAAAGATACCCAGACAGTTCCAACAGTAGTAGGAGAAACGGGTCTTATAAAAAAGAATTTACAATCGTATTTAGATATGTTACTAGTTCATGTAACCCCATACAAATTGCAGAAGGAGTCATTACTGGGCACATTGCAGGTGCTGTGAAGAGCACTTTTGGCTTACATCAAAGAGTGAAACAATACTAATTTCATGAACTTTAATCGTACTTTGACGTAGGAATGGGGTCCATTCCCATCACAGTATTAAAAACCCAAAATACTTGGAAAAATTACAAAAAAAAAAGGCAGATACCATATCAGTAACATAGGGGAACAGAGGAACAGCACAAGGCAAGTAATCACAGAAAGCACAGGAGGCCTAGCCATATGCACCTTTACGTCGACTCACTTCAATGGGCCTGCAACCCTTTACAAGAACTTATTTATTCCATACCCCATATCAAGCAGTCTGGTGTAAATGTGTGTGTCTACCCATCCAATCATCAAGACCCACATTAAAGGCCTATAAAGTAGTACTTTACCTGACTTGTAGTGTTAATTTATTCTATATCTCTGGAATATATTGAGTTACAAACCTGTCCCTCTGGTGAGTCTTGTTTATTTGTTGGTGCAAATTATATCGTCCCTCATATGGGCGTTGGAAAAATCACTGATTATACAAAGAAATAAGAGGTCAAATAGGACTGGGCCTTTCATGGCTTGAAAACCAAGATATGGACCACCTTGGAGCAGCCAGTAGGCTGCTGAATATTAGAAGAGTTTTGCTAACTTATTGAGATAACTGAAGGATTTAAGATCTTTCATAGTTTTGGGTTCAAGACTGGTGGGGCCTTTCCAGTTCAGCATTATGCTTGCATTTGTACATAGTACATACCAAAAGAGCATTGAATTTAATGATTGGTTTGATAAGGAAGGAGTACAGTGGTGAGATGGCTTATTTGAATCTTGAAGATATTGCATTAGGAATTAACTGAGCCATATAGAAGGATTTCCTGAATATGGTGGAAACATGATGATGGAATGAGAGAGAGTTGTCCACGTAAGTACACCGGTCTCCTATGACTATATCTGTTTGAAAAGGAGTACCAACAACATATGAGATGTGAACAACTTTTTTTTGTTGAACACCACTATATTGCAATTTTTTGCATTTAGCTTGAAACCATTTTCAGAACAGCATGTATGTGCATATTCTAGTCATTTTGGGCCAGTTTATTAACAGTAGATGAGAGGATAACAGGGCCCAGCTTGCAGTCATTAATAAACTTGTTCACTCACACATCTGTGATATTGGCTTTGATGTCTGCAAAATAAATGATAAACAAGAGAGGGCACTGCACTGATCCCTGCAGAACCTCACTAGTTATAATTTGATATTCAGAGCCGGTACTAACGACTTTCACTACCTGGGATATGTTTGATAGCTAATTTGCAATTTAGTGGATAATGTAAGATTTTATATTAAGTGTGTCTAACTATTCATTTATACCAGCATTAAGAATAATGTCCATACCTCTCAACTGTCCAGATTTTTACAGAATGCCCAGATTTTTATCTCATATCTGTAGTCTGTTCCTCAAAAAAAATGTGTTTTTCCGGCAAATCACTGAAGATTGGATTCACTTAATGGCATAGATTGGAGTATGGCATAGAATAGCGTACCAGCATTAAGGATGATGTCCATACCTCTCAACTGTCCAGATTTTTACAGAATGCCCAGATTTTTGACTCATATCTGTAGTCTGTTCCTCAAAAAAATTGTGTTTTTCTGGCAAATCACTGAAGATTGGATTCACTTAGTGGCATAGATTGGAGTTTCAGACTTCATAGTCTTCAGAAAATGCAAGCCAACACCAATCCAGCTAGGTTTGTAAAAGCAATACTTAAAGTGTACCCCTATTTTTGGGTCTTTGTCCCCCCATTATTTATGGCTTTGTCTGAATTCCTTATGCTGAGAGGTTGAGAGGTATAGTAATGTCAAAAGCCTGGACAATGGCCAAGGTAAGCAAAATATGTGCAATAACCACTGTCTTCAGCCTCCGTTACATTTTCAAAGATGTTTATAAGGTTCTGGAGGCAGGACCTACCCTTCACAAAACAAACAGTGGTGTCTAGATCAGTTAGGTTGCCTAGCTTGTCTGCATAAATAAGCTCTGCTATGATACATGCAACTGCTTTGCATTTAAGGCTGATAGGGCTGATGGATCTATAATTACCTGGGTCTGTAGAGGGACAAACCTTGTGTAGGGCAGTTACTGTAGCTGTTTTCCACGCATCAGAGACAAACCCTGCAAATAGGCTGACAGTGAGCAGTTTAAGTAGAGGCATAGATATTGCACACAACACTGATATGAACGAAGCTTGGTATGTTATCTGGTCGCAAAGAAGCATTATGTTTAAACTTTGACAAGGATTCTAAAACTTGTTCAAGATGATTTCAGGGTAAACTAGATTTTCAGTGATAGCGGGTTCAACAATGCGTGCAGGTAGGATAGTTAGCAGTACATTTGAATGCTAATATATTAGCTCTATCCTTGGGAATGAAGTGTGTGATGTTGTTACGGATGAGCTCATTGCATTATTGAGTACTGTTTCTTAATTTCCTGACATAACTGTAGTGACCTTGAATTCATATCTTCTCTAATAGTGTACTTAAGTTCCTTGATGTTTCAGTGCGGTCTTGAGGTAGTGGAAAGGATATGCATTTATTTGACAAAACATTTAACAGAGTAAAAATATAGTAGCAAGATAGTTTAGTGAACATCCTACACAGACTGTTAACAGTAGCTTAAAATAAGCCAAACATCAGCTGCAGGTAAGTCTTCTATATTAACTGTCAATGTTATAACATTGTTGCTATGGAAAGTTATTGAGCTGTTTCCTTCATGAGGAGACTAATACATCTGCTAAACAAACAGTAACAGCGGAATTTCAAGTAAATAACATCAATTTAAAACTGATGTGATACATTTGAAAAAATATGACACACTGCAACACCACACTGAAACCTGATCCATAAAATAAGCAGGCCAAAGCTAGAAGCCAAGCAGACATTACAGAGGTTTCTAGGAATGATGTAGTATCTCCTAATGTTTGTACTTAAGTTACTTAAGATAAATATGTTTCTAAAAACTGTTGAAACAAAATGTGGCAAAGCATAGGGAAGGAGTTATGAGCAAGGTAAGAATTTTGAGCTATTCAAAAAGGTGATGTTCCAGATTTAAAATTCTGTAGTGTAAATAAGTTGGTTCTGCTGCAAATAGGTTGCTGTAGAAATGGTATAGGAAACATAATCCTACAAAAAAAAAACAGAGATCAGTCTACATATGAGTCAAGAGCATTTATACATACACAAAAGTGATATGTCTAATATAAATGAGGCCATTAGCAGTAGAGACTGGATGTTAGAAATTCTGTGAAAATCTTTATGGTAAATAACTTTAGCTGGAACCAGACCACAAATCCTTGCAATGCAAATTCAAAAATTCCTTATAGATGGCAGCAGCAGTATTGCAGAGGATGTTACCTAATATGTAAAGTGTCATGTAGTTAACAGACTGTAGGACGAATTATTAGAAAAAAGAACTGGAGATTCTTTGGAGAATATTTTAGTAATATTGCAGTCAGCAATGACAGAAGAAAAAGTAAAAGATTTTAGAGGTGTGCTAATGCTGACTTACAAATTCAGCTACAGAAGCACATGGCAATTAAAGTTTGATACAGCAACAGAAATAAGTTCCATTTTATTTTTATGACAAGGAAGATACAGGTTGTGCCCAAAGCATATTATTCATAGGATCATAAGATCATAGGAAGTTATCAGAATCAGCACCTATTGCCCCTGTCCAAGAGGGACACAGGTGGACCCCCCCAGGGTGAATTTATGATTACTCATCCAATCATCCAGATTACATTTGAAGAGGGCCAATGAGGTGCTCTGTCTGAAATGAACTGAGAGTCTGTTCCAAAGGTGTGGCAACCTTTGGGAGACAAATCTGTTCCTCCAGCAGGTTCTATTAATGTCACATACCAGGTTAAGGTCATTAGAGCTAGTAACCCGTGTACCATTTGACTTGCAGATATGCAGCATTTCCAGTAAAGTAGGGTCAGACATTGCCTTGTATGTAAGCCAGAGATCACCTCTGAGTAGTCTGTATGAAACATAATAAAGTGACAGTGATTTCAGATGATCCACATAGGACAGATGCTGAAGACCTTGAATTTTCCTTGTGAGGAACATTTGTGGTACAGATGCTGGAGACCTTGAATTTTCCTTGTCAGGAACCTTTGCGGTCTCTCCAATTGCTGAAGGTGCTTGGAAAGGTATATACCAAAAGGGTTTTGGTACTCAGTTATTGACCTGATGAAGGAAGAGTACAGGGAGGTTATAACTTCTTTTTTCTGGAGCAATGCCCTTACTTTTGAGATGAGCAATTACCACTGTGGTTCATAGGTAGGTACTAGACTATTGGCAATATGGCCTATATAAGCCTAGCCAAATGGTACCCTGGCTTTCACCACCCAAGAAAATTATTTTCCTGTCTAGCAGAGCCACAGAAGTGATACCTAGGGTGAATTTCCTATCTCCCATCCAATCATCAAGACTTTTCTTGAAGAGTGCTATAGGTTCATAGGTAGGTACTAGGCTATTGATCCTAGGTAAACAGACTCTGCAAGGCTCAAACCCAGGACCCTGTACACCATAGCCAAAGTGATTTACCACTAAGCCATGTCAGATATAGAAGTGATGATCAAAGGTAAGGTTGCTGTCAACTTGTGTACCAGGTCTCTCACCGCTGAGTGTGAACTTAAGGTGTTGCTATTGATGTAGCAGTTAGCAGGAACATTGCTCTTACCGCAAAGGATGATAATACATTTTTTGTATTGAGTTTAAGACCATGACTTTGCCACCAATAATTTGTTTGTGTATGACCCTCTTGAGGATGTTGACATCATTTTGAGATTCTATGACCGCTCACAGTTTGCAGTCATCAGCAAACTTTGTCAGCCACAGACCTTTAGTTTTGGTTGTACTTCGGAGAAATAGATTTCAAACAGCAGAGATCCAGGACTCATCCCTGTGGAACACCACTGGTTACAGGTCTGCTGTTGGAGGTGGATTCCCCTATTTTGACTATATGAAGGGCCCTCATTAGGCCAGTCATCATGTACAATGCCCCATTTGGCATGTACCTCACTAGATACCTGCAACAACTGGAAAGGCCGCAAATGTACCTCACAAAGAGGATCCTAGGCCTTAAATACTTGTCCTATATGGACAGATTAAAAACATTCCAACTATTCTGTCTCATATCACCTACATAGAGGTGATCTCTGCTTGACTTAAAAAGTCATGCCTGACCCAGCTCTGTTAGATATGCTACATCTAAAGAAATCTCAATCCTTCTGCACCACATGCCCCAGAGACCTCAACCTCATTACCATAATCAACAGAACATGCTGGAGGGACAGGTTCATAACCCAGAGACTGCCCATGCTACTGAATAGACTTCCCATGTATGTCAAACAGAGTACCTCACTGGCCCTCCTCAAGAGAAATCTTGATGAGTGGATGGGAAATAGATAATTCACCTGGGGGATCACTCCAGTAACTCTACTCGACAGAGGCACTGGGAACTAAGGTTGGTGGCATGATGCCAAGGTAATCCTGTGGGCTAGATTTGTAAAGGCTCCAGGGCCATTTGCCTAGTACACACCTATGAACCTATGAGTTCTATCAGTGAGACAGTTAGGGACCCATGTAATGATACAAGGGCCGATACCTAGCTGGGTGAGTTTGTCAATGATGCCTGAATGGAGGATAGTATCAAAAGCCTTGGCTAAGTCTAGGTAGGCTGCATGCACAGATTTCCCCTCATCAAGGGCCTTGGTGACTGTCTCAAAGACGTGCAGCAGGTTTAACAGGCATGATCTCCCTTTGACAAATCCAAACTGAGCAGGGTCAAGTGCTTGAAGACTACCTTTATCTTTGCTGATAAGGTCCATGGTGATTCACTCCATGGCCTTGCTGATAAGGCTAGTCAGGCTAAAAGGTCTATAGTTCCTGAGGACAGTGGAAGCAACAACTTTGTGCAAGTGAATAACGGTGACAGTTTCAGCTACGATGAAACCAGTGCTTAGACTCTGACTGTAAATAGTACCCGATGGTGTTGCAAATTCTTGTTGGAGCCAATGTAGGATGCAGCCTGGGATGTTATCAGGTCCCATAGAGGCTGTATTTTTAGCCTTTGAGAGAGTGTTTATGACCTACTATTTAGAGATACAAGGTAGGGGACATCTGGTATGGATGTCATGGGGTACCTGTGGTGGGGACAGGGGAATGAAGTTTTCATAGAACCTGTCAGCCAACAGGTCAGCTGTGTCCACAGGGTCAGTATATGTGGTATCATTAACTACCAGTTTGGCACAAATCTGAGTGTTTCCTTAGATACAACTAAAGAACACCTTATGGTTGTCCTTAGTTGAGGATACTAATTTGGATTCATAGTTTCCTTTGGAGGACTTAACAAGATGTCTTATTTCATTATTTAAGCTGAGGAAGGAGTGTTTCAGTTTAGGGCTCACTCCCTCTTACTCTTAGACAGCAATTTCTTCCTCTTATTGTAAAGCCTGTTAATGGCAATAGTGCACCAGGCAGGTTTGCTCTTTCTTGAGGAGCTTGTTTTGGTCCTATTAGGTATAGCCGAGTCAATGCAGTTATAAAGGTGTTTGTATAAAGTATTGGTGTAGAACTCAGCATAGTTTCCAGTTCCATTTCAGGTGGGAGGTGCATTGAAGCTATTTATACCATCCTGTAAGAGGTTATAATCTGCTTTGGAGAAGTTTTTGTAGTTTAGTTGCTGCTGGGGGAGGGGGGGGGTCAGGTGTGATAGTTACTTTGAATGAGACAGATTTGTGGTTGGATCTCACCAGGAAAAACCTCACAATTGGGGTGCTACAGTGGTCACCCATATTGATAAGCAGCAGATCCAGGATGTTGGCACCCATTGTGGGGGTGTCAACCAGCTTGTCCAGGGCATGGGAGTTAACAAAGTCAAGGAACATTTGGGCAAGTGAGTTTGACATGATAATTTACCCAGTCAATGGGTGGGTAGTTAAAGTCACCCAAAACCACGGTGTTTGGATGTATCTTGACAGACTCAAGTAGATCCAAATAGGCAGAGTGGTGTACTGATTCATGTAGGGGGTCCTGTAGCTGGCAATGCCTTAAATAGGTGTCCTACCAACAGTTAATTGTACTTGAAGTATCTCTAGGGAATCATACTGTTTAACCAATAATGATTTCATGAATATTGATACACTGTCTCCTTTAGTTTTCATGCCTTCAGTTTGTGGTCTGCCCATGTAGGAGGAGGTGTGACCCAGTATGGCTGCGGTGCTGTCCACAGCCTTGAACCAGGTCTCTGTGACTG
Organism: Protopterus annectens; assembly: GCF_019279795.1. NCBI lineage: Eukaryota > Metazoa > Chordata > Ceratodontiformes > Protopteridae > Protopterus > Protopterus annectens. The sequence goes on along the minus strand of NC_056725.1, from coordinate 1,779,862,961 downwards.
AAAAAATGTCTGCGTCTTCCACGGTGAGGACTGCTTCCAGTGAGTGCAGTTTCATGTTAAAACTCTTAGCATTTAGCAGCATTATCCATGTGGTTATTTCTAGGAGGAGTTTTACATCGGGAATTTTGTCCTTGAAACGCTGCCTAAAAAAGGCACTATGGGGGTGGTGAGAGCCTTGGCCAGTACCCAAAATCCCAGGGGAGACAGATGAAGACCATCGGTGGCAAAGCATAGAGGTCTGTTGATCATGTCGTCCCAGGCTGACAGATACTGGATCCCTTTAGAATGACACCAGAAACTAAGCCAATTATTGAAGTCAGTCATTTTTTGTTTCTAGTGAGGCATCATCCTAGGAGAAGGTAAAATGCTGCTTAAGGCTAGGGACATACTTGCATGAGACACATAGTTAGACAGTTCAGTCAAGTCCCTCTTCATGTAGTCCAGAGAGGTATGTCTCAAGTCATTCACAACAACATGGACTATGACAGAGTCATAACAGTACCTGTTGTTGAGAGACTTGAGTTTGTGTGTGATATGGTGGATCCTAGCACCTGACAGACAGCTGTCTGTGACCTTTTCCTCATCCAGACTAGTGAGAGGGACATCTGTGTGTCTCATGATGGAATCACCTATGACTAATATATTTGGTTTTGGGTTTTGCCTTAAGGTTACTTAATAGCTTAACTAAGGTTAACCTTAACCTTAACATTCATCTAAGGTTAAACCTAGCAACTCACAATAAACTGAGAAACTGACTGCTTGAGCGGAATACAGAAGTTACATTTGGTGATAGTAACATGAAGAGAAAGAGCAAGAGATGCAACGGTTTCGCAGGCATGTGAACACAAATGGAATAGATAGTGTAAAACAGTACTGAAGGCAATATAAGGACAATCAACACTGCATCAGTAATCCAAACAAAGTCATGTTACTGCAGCATTCATGGAGCAGAGTGAGGACAGATTGCTACCGGGGCAGAGAAGTAGTGTGTAATATATTTACATACATACATTCATGACACTATTTCAGGCACATGCAATAATGCCCTAATAGCCTGCCTGTCTATCAAAGCAGTCATTCCCATAATATATTTCCTAGTTGTTCTTACAAATATCTAAACTAGCACTTGGTAGTCTATTTCATGCATTAGCTACTCTCCAAGAGTACTAATTAGTACTTCTCTCATTCCTATATTTTATTTATTTAGTTAGCTATTTAATTTATCTATATAATGTCCTACACAAGTTGTCTGATCATTGTCTAGTACTCTTTGATAACCCCAAACATCCCCTGAGGTAGTTGTCTCTAAATGCCTTCTATATCTGAATAAGATCTCTTCTTAAATATCAATATGATATATTGTACAAGTTCAGATATTTTAAGATTTGAAAATAACTTAAACTTTCAAATCTGTGGATGCCTTTTTTATATATTTGCATTGTACTCTTCCCAGTTTACTCATGGCAGTTTTCTTATAAGGTTTTCATATTATTATTATTATTATTATTATTATTATTATTATTATTATTATATACTGTAGTGTGGATCGAATGTAATTTAAAAGCAATGATTTAATTTCTGATTCCTGAGATTTTTATAAATCGTTTTACACAGCCTGTAGTTTTTATAACTATTACAAGCCTATTGATTGACATGATCAAAAAAAGAAAGAAAGAACGAAAGAAAGAAATGTATCTGCCCATTTACACATGTCCTTGAACGAATCCTCAGTTACAATCGCTGTGTGCTGTATTAAATATATACCCTTTAATCTGTGTGTCTCAAATGTCATATGCTTGGCCTTTTATATATTCAATAACATTGTTTTCCTGTACCCAAATGGTCAGTTTAGTGAAGTTATTTTGCAGACATGTCCTGTCTGTAGCAGATATAATCAGTTTATCCATTTTCATGTCATTTGCACACAGACTATAGAATACTTCAGTGGCAAAAGCTAGATTTGAAAAATGCAGCTTAAACAAGTATAAGCCTAGGACAGAGCCTTGTTGAGCACCCTGACTGTAACCTAGAATTTCATCTGTCCAGTTGTTGTATGATACTTGTCATGCCTTACCTGTAAACATACAGCTATCTATCATATCAAGATTGCAGTAATGCCTGGCTGTTCTAATTTATGTATCAGTGTTTTGTGTGTGGTTTATCAAAGGCTGAAGTTAAGTATATATAAAGTGCATCACAGCACAATTTTTCATTCATTGCTGCTATATTATTATAGAACATCACATTGTATGTAGTTATAGATCTATTTTGAACATATTCATGCTAATATATGTTTTTTAGGTCACTCCCATTACAGTCCTGTCAATAATTTATTGAATATAACCATGCCTGTCATTTTTCCACAATAAGAAAGTAAACTTAGGGGTCTATCTGACGCAGGGTCTGTTCTATTCCCCTTTCTTTCACATATGGGCTTAAACAAGTGCACGTCTCTAATCTCAAGGAAGCTCCCAATACATAAATGACTTAGTGAATAACAGATATGATGGTACTGTAAGTTCATGCCAAAGTGTTCTCAGATCATATTACTACTTCCATCTAGTCACTCTGCTTTATTTGGGCCTGATTCCTTGCATACAGTCTACTTCAGTTTTAGTATCCAAATTTAGCTGGATGTTACAAGCATTATTTATCACCCTCTTTTGAAGCCAAACTGTTTTCTGTAGGAGTTGGTAAATATCTTTATAATCAGTTGTGCCTCAGAATAAATTTTAGAATCTACACAAAGTTTATCGATTTGTATGTCTTTACTCCTGCCACATCTTATGTATCTGTAAAATGTTTTTTTTTTTAAATGTTCATGATCTTGTCTCACAATGTTTAATTTGCCTGTGCAGTTTGTTTATTGCAGTTTTCAAGGTTAGAGTTCAACTTTGTTTCCATTTCTTATATCTTTTACTCTCATCGTAATCAATAATGTTTTTCTTATGTAAGTATAGCCACCTGACATTGTGTGCCTAAAGCTTAATGTTAAAAATGTTTTGTTTATTTTTTGCATTCAATTTCCTTTCAAAACATGCCTTTGCACTGAATGGCACCACTCCAGTTAGTTTTACCCATAAAATTTACTGTTAAACTTCTGAGCATTGATATATATTTCTATTTGGCAGAATCATATAGCAGTTGTTTAATCTTTATAGCAGCATGATTACTGCCCGTCAGACATGGTAAAACTTGAAATGAAGTAACAATTATCTCCTTGAGAACTCAGACAATGTCCACTATGTTCTGTTCCCTGATATGTCTGTTTACAATCTGTACCAATTGTTTTTAAACATACATTGTTAAAAGCTTCCTTACTAATGTCGTAGAGTCAGTATTATTCTAGTCTTTCTATTTAAGAAACCAGCTAGTATTATTTTTCCCTTCTGTATTTCATACAAGAAATGTATGAATTCCTCTAGTTCATTAGCACTTGACTTTCAGTCTATACATTCCAGCAATTGTTATCTGCTCCAGGGTTGTCTTTGATGTCACATTTACATAATTTACAGTATTGGTGTTATCATCAAACATGCAATAATTTCAGGTCTTATAATGATCTTTAATCCCTGTAATAACATCTCCTGTTTTTTTTGTCAGAATGTCTATTACAGTAAAGATATTTATACTGTGACAAAACTTGTTTCCAGTCATTGTTCTTTAACCACATTTCGCAAACAATAACATCATCAATCTTACATGAATGTAGCAAATTTTCCAGTAGACAAAAACTTTATTACTAATGCTCCTAGCATTAACAACTAACACACATAAAGGAAAACTTGTTTTTTGTGAACTGTTAAATTTACAACTTGGCAAAAATCTTATGTTATTCAAGTATTGTAATATATCTGTTTTATTTATTTAACATTTGTTTCCAGGGAAAGTCCGACTTGGAACAAAGCCAATTTTTAAAGGAGCCCTGGGGAGAAACACTCCAGATACATGTTTCTATAATGTGGGAGAAAACAGGAGCACACGGAAGAAACCCACACAAATGCAGGGAAGACATGTAGACTCCTCACAGAAGGCACCCAACCTGGGAATCGAACCTGAGAACCTCTTACTCTGAGGTGACAATGCAACTGCTTTACCACTGTACCATTCTATTGCAAAAATTATTTACCTTTGTCTTGACAAGTGGACTCAGTCCTGTCTAAATGCACATCTGCTTTAAAGTAGGCTTGGATGCTTTACACATTTCCACTTTTTAAAATGCGACACTTTTTCATGTAGCCATTTACCCCCAAACAATCTTTCCATTCACACTGACTTGTCTCTCCTTTCTGTATGTGATTTGTGAAAAATAACTGCTAACACCTGTGCAAAATATCTTATCTAACAAGGCTCTAAGATCACTACTAATGATCAATAAGCCCTTGAAGATGAGCTGATATGAACCAACATTAATAAACCAGCTCCATACTTCCTTACATAAAGGCATTTAAGGCACTACTCACATCGTATATTTTTGCTCCTGGCAGGCATAACACTATTCAGTGTTTAGCATTCTCTCCCAAATGTTTGTATCTGTTCTTCTCATTATCTGAATCTCCAGTTACTAATTATATTATATCTGACCAGATATGAAGGCTCTTCCATTTATAAATCTATTGTTTGCTCTTTCAGTTTTTACAAAAAATGATCATAGGATCATAGGAAGTCATTAGGCTGATGGCCCTAGGGGATTTACAAGCCTAGCCAAGTTCTACCCTTGTTTCTATGATATGCACCTGTTGCTTCTGTCCAAGAGGGACACAGGTGGAAATTCCAAGGTGAATTTATTGTTACCCATCTAATTATCCAGATTGCTTTTGAAGAGGGTCTATGAGGTGCTCTCTTTGAAATGAGGTAGGAGTCTGCTCCAAAGGTTTAGTAACCTCTGGGAGACAAATCTATCCCTCTAGCAAGTTCTACTAATGTCACGTACTAGGTTATGGTCCTTAGAGTGAGTAACCCATGTACCATTTGACCTACAGATATGCAATATTTCCAAAAAAGCAGGGTCAGAGATTGCCTCTGAGTAGGCTGCATGAAACAGAATAAAGTGATAGTAATTTCAGACAATCCACATAGGACAGATGCACAAGCCCTTGAATTTTCCTTGTGAGGAAACTTTGTGGTCTCTCCACTTGCTGCAGGTGCTTGGATAGGTACATACCAAAAGGGGCATTATACATAATTATTGGCCTGATGAGGGAAGAGTACAGGGAGGTCATAAGTTCTTTTTTTCTGGAAACAATGCCCTTACTTATGAGATGAGTAATATAGAATGCCCTGCTTACCACTGTGGAGACATGGTGATCAAAAGTAAGGTTGCTGTCAACATGTGTGCCCAGGGGTCTCACCACTGAGTGCGTACTTAAGGTGTTGCTAATGATGTGGTAGTTAACAGGAACACCGCTCCTTACTGAAAGGGATGATTATACATTTTTTGTATTGAGTTTAAGTCCATGACTGTGGCACCAATCATTTGTTTGTGTAAGACCCTCTTGTAGGATATTGACATAATTTGGAGATTTTATGATCACTTCTAGTTTGTAGTCATCACCAAACTTTGTCACCCACAGACCTTTAGTTTTTGCTTGTACTTCAGAGAAATAGATTAAAAACAGCAGAGATCCTAAGACTGATCCCTGAGGAACCTCACTGGTTACAGGTCTGCTGCTGGAGATGCATTTCCCCTATTTTGACTATGTGAGTTGTATCAGTGAGCCAGTTAGCAACCCATCTAATGATATATGGGTGGATACCTAGCTGGGTGAGTTTGTCAATGATGCCTGAGTTGGGGATAATGTCAAATGCCTTGGCTAAGTTTAGGCATGATGTATGCACAGATTTCCTCTCATCCAGGGCCTTGGTGACTGTCTTGAAGAAGTCCACCAGGTTTAACAGGCATAATCTCTCCTTTGACCATTCCAAACTGAGTAGGGTCAAGTATTTGGAGATTACCTATATCTTTGTTGAAAAGGTCCATGATGATTCACACCATGAGCTTGCAGATAGGGCTAGTCAGGCTAATAGGTCTATACTTCCTTGGTCAGTGGAAGCACAACCTTTATGCAAGGGGATAATGGCAGCAATTTTCCATTCAGCTGGGAGAAACCCGGTGTTCAGACTATGATTGAAAAGAGTACCCAATGGTGTTGCTAATTCTTGTTGGAGCTCTTGCAGGATGCAGTCTGGGATGTTATCAGGTCCAATAGATGGTGTGTTTTTGGCCATAGAGAGGGTGTTTGCAGCCTGCTCTTTACAGATACAAGGTAGGGGACAGGTGGTACAGATGTCATGGGGTATGTGTGGTGGGGACACAGAAGTGAAGTTTTCACAGAACCTGTCAGCTTACAGGTTGGATATGTTAACAGGCTCAGTATATGTGGTATCATTAACTACCAGTAAGGCACAAATCTGGGCCTTTCCTTTTAGGTTACGTATGTTACTAAGGAATGCCTTATGGTTGTCCTTTGTTGAGGAAGTTAATTTGGATTCATAGTTTGCTTTGGATGACTTCACAAGAAGTCTTATTCGCTTGTTTAAGCTGTGGAGGGAGTGTTTCCAGTTTAGGACTCACTCCCTGTTACTCTTAGACAGCAATTTCTTCATCTTATTGTAAAGCCTGTTAATGGCAGTTGCCCACCAGGCAGGTTTGCTCTTCCTTGAGGAGCTTGTCTTGGTCCTATCAGGTATGGCTGAGTCAATGCAGTTATACAGGTGTTTGCATAAAGCATTCGTGTAGAACTCGGCATAGTTGTCACTCAGTTCCATCTGAGGGGGGAGGTGCAGTGAAGCTATTTATACCATACTTTAAGAGGTTATAATCTGGTTTGGAGAATTTGTTTACTTTATTTGCTGCTTGGGGGGGGTCAGGTTTGATAGTTACTTTGAATGAGACTGATTTGTGGTCAGATCTCACCAGGGAAGTCCTGATAGTGGGGGTGCTACAGTGGTCGCCCATGGTGGTAAGCACCAGTTCCATGATGTCGGCACCCCTTGTGGTAGTATCAACAAGCCGATTCAGGGCATTGGAGTTAACGGAGTCAAGGAACCTTTGGCCAAGTGAGTTTGAGCACGAGTAATTTACCTACTCAATGGATGGGTAGTTAAAATCATGCAAAATCTTGGTGTTCAGATGTAGCTTGATACATTCAAGTAGATCCAAATAGGCAAAGTGGGTGTCCTGATTCATGGAGTGGGTCCTATAACTTGCAATGACTTGAATATGTGTCTTACCAACAGTTACTTGCACCTGAAATATATCCAGAAAATCATACTGTTTAACCAATCTTTAACCCCATCAGTCTTATCAACCTATTTCCACTGCTTATTTCATTTGAAAGCATACAGTTTTCATCTTTATAATTCCATGATCACAACCATGTTCTCAACTTCAGTTTTTCTTTTTTCTTATATTAATGGTCTAAAGTCTTTCTAAATTCAAATTATATTATTTAGTTTTAGCTGCCCATGGCCTCTTTTTTCTACTACTTTCTCTTTTGGAAAAAATATATACAATTTTCTGTAGACTGCATGTTTTGTGTGTGAACAGTGTTATTATACCCTGTAATCTGTTTGCAATATAACGCAGTGTCCTTTTAACTCTATATTCTCTTTGCATTATAAATAGTAATCCGTTTCTTGTTTTCCCAATTATTTGTTGGGAACATCTCCTTTTCTTTCCTTTATATTTTCTTTTTCATGCTCTGAATCCTCAGACTGCTGCAGCTAGTATCCTGAATTCCAAAGTTCTCAGTGGTAGTATCATGTTCAAGAGGGGCTGAGAGATCTTTACTTATAGAGGACACTTCCTTTCCTAAATGTGCCCTGTTTGCACATTGCCTAATCTTTCTTAACCCACTCATTAATAAATGTAAAAATAGTTACAGACAGGGGACACTTCCTTTCCTAAATGTGTCCTGCTTGCACATTGAATAATATTTCTTAGCCCATTCATTAATAAATGTAAAAATAATTTCCAGTCTGTGCATATTGCACAAGTGTAATCTTCTTCAGTAATTCTTGATTTACTATTAACGGGTGTATATTATATTTTCAAAAGTTTCAAAGATCGAACACCATATGAGCGATGTTTGAAATTTCAAAAATATAAAAAAAAATAAAAAACTATACTTACCTAAACACTGTAGGCAGGGGGGCAAGCCCCCCTGCACCCTCACACCCCCGCTACTTAAATATTCCTACTCTAAGATCGCATTGCATTGAAGTAAATGGAAAATATTCCATATGGCGATTTCTGTGTTACAGGTGCGACGTTTCGACCAATTGGGTTCACTCAATATGCATTCACCGTATACAATTTTCAATCACGCGATAAGAACCCACTAGTAACAATAGTAATAAAATCACCTAACTTCTGACATGAGAGATCCAAATATACAATGTTTTCACGTTACCTTTATATATTTAAAACATTTAGTACATTGGACAAGATACTTATGTTTCAGTAAATCATTAATCACACATTTATTTAAAGAATCTATCTCAGCTACAAACATTTAAATAAAAAAAAAATGTAAAAGAATATGTATCACGATCAGTAACCATAGAATTCAAATAAATTAAAGCAATTAGTATTTTAAATCAAATTGTACGATGAAATTGTATAAAATATGCAAATAATAAATTAAGTACTCTGTGCTAGCCTTGTACAAGGGGAAGTAATTCATAAAGTAGTCATTCTGACCTACTAGAGTAGTTGTGCCAGTCACACTAAAACACTTGATGTCTTTTATGGTACAATCATTAGCTTCTGCTCATTATCACTTGCAGCCACACCTCGTTATAATGGCAAAAATCAAAGGTAAAAAATAAAACGTAAATTTTCTCTTACCAAGCAGTTGCACAATAAATATCAAGCTGACACTGGATGGTTTCAAATAAACTTGTGCATAGTTATTCTAAATTTCCAGAAAAAAATCAGACTAACAAGAACTACAAATACAAATGTGATTGATGCAATGAAGTCCATATTCTTGAGTCAGGGATACCTGATATTCTTACAGAAATCATCGATATCATAGGGAATGCAAGGCTACTGGACCAGAGGTGGTGTATGCCTTGCCAATAGCCACCCTCATGCTCTACCAACCTATTCAAGGAGGACAAGGTCTGTAAGTTTTGGAATGCATTTTAGGGTATCCATCCAATTGTTTAAGGTAGACAGCAAATTACACTGCTTGACACGCAAGGCAATTATATTCTACTACAAGGGGAGATGCTGGTTGATGAACCGAACTCTCTATTTACTTTTATTTATTCACTGATGCAGAGTCAGATCTCTTGTTCTGTTGTTGGCTGTATTGTTTGACAAATCATGAAGGCAAGGAAAAGCAAGAAACAGGTCTCCTTTTAAGAGTCTATGTGAGACAGAGTACTTTACTGCTAGTTAAGATTGTTGAGGCCCAAGATTCATTTTATTAGGAGCCTTTGCGGTACTCTGAGTTTTTTGATATGTTTAGTGAGATACATACGGGTGCTTTATATTTTATAGCGGGTCAAACAGAGCATAGAACAAGAGAATGACAACTTCCTTGATTTTGAAAGAGATGACTTGGTAATTAATTGTGAAACATAGAAAGATTTCCTATCTATGGTTGCTACAGGCCAATTAAAGGACAGGAAGCCATTTACCAAGCTGCTTGAGTTTCTGACAACAAACTCCTTGAAGAGTGCAGTGTCTTTCATACAATGCATGGATTTGTACACAATTTTATTGTTTACCAAAGGTGGAATACTATATTTTGTAGGATTACATTTGAGTCTTTTCTCAGTGCACTTGCTGTTAATGCATGATAGCTCTGCTTCAAGGGAATTTGTATCACTTGTTGATTTGACAACTAAGCCCAATGTGGAATCATTGGAGAACTTAGTCAGACAGAGATCAGTGTTGTCAGTATTGAGATTCGAGGAATAAACGTAAGATGGAGGGAACCCAGTACTGATCTTGGCTCTGATATCCGACAATGGTCCACAGTAAACAATTCAGGAATATGGAAGATTTGTGCTTGAATGAGAATACAGAAATATACCCCAAGTCAGACTGATATGTGGAGAATATTATTCGAACACCAAAGAATCATGAGAAAGAGCTATAATAAAACTCATGCACATTGTCATCATCCTGGTTTGGAATATGCAAATACTTCATTAAAGAAAATAGTCCCTGTCCACTTGTATTGTTAATGGTCACAGATCGAAAACCTCATTACCTACTTCAGATACATTACTGATGCCTGATAATCAACATAAAGTTAAAATAGAATGGTAGAAAAAGTCTGTATAAAGAGAAATATTGCATCTACAAAATACTACCAGATATGCAGTCTGAAAGCTAAGAAAGATGACAAAGGTTAAATAAAAGCCAATACTGTGAAGGGAAAGTAGTTGTAAACAGGCTGGATCAAGTTATGATATAGTCCATGGAGAAGATGGTAAGATGCCCAGAAGACAACGTCAAAGTCAAAACTCCAGAAACATGAGCACGTCAAAACAAGTTACTCCAGAAACATGAGCAACCAGCAATGTCAACACAAGTGCAGCTACAAAAAGATGAAAACTGCAAGGACTGTAATAGCCATGATTTGCAGACCAGTTCCTGAATTTGTGCCTCTAATTCAAGCTGTAGCACAAAAGGAAATGTCTTGAAATAATGGACAGATATGCAATAAAAAATAGCCCTGTTAAATTCTCCCAACATATTAGTCTTTTAAAGAAGTTAAACAGATATATGGACTGCTTCAGAGTTATTGAGTATTCTAATGCCTGAAAATTTGCATTTTAGTGGTGTAGCTAGGTTGGGACAAAGGGGACAGTCATCCTGGATGTAAGATGTTACGGGGTATGATTAAGAGATGCCAGTGAGTCTCTAGTGCACCAGTAACATTCAGAACAGATGCCTATAGTAGATATAAAGTCATCATAACTGAAGTGCTTCAGTGTTTTGTGAATGATATGGGATGTTAAAAAGGTAGCAAATTAGCCTTTGCTGATGATCTCAACATATACTGTACAATGCCAACCACAGACACCAACAAAATACTATCTGCTATTGAAGATTTCACATCAATTTCAAACTATAAAATAAACCTTAAAAAAACTAGCATCTTCCCTTTAAAAACTCCAAAATCTTTTTCACTCCTACCACTGATAGGTCAAATAAAATCTGAAGAAAAGATTAAATATTTAGGAATTACATTCTCTACAGATAACAAAATTTTTTACCTTAATAATATCAAACAAAAGTGGGACCACATTTTACTTGATCTAAAGAGATGGAAAAATCTGCACACTACCACCATTAGCTAAAGTCTCGATTATCAAAATTAATATCTTGCCCAGATTTTTATACATCTTCATGTCTTCCCAGCTATTAATACCCAAGAAATTGTTTAAGCAAATTCATACTGAATTCGCTAAATTTATATGGGAACCAAAAAAAAGTAGAATCTCATATAATAAACTGATGACTCCAAAATACAAAGGTGGACTAGACCTACCAGTTTTTGAAAATTACTACTCAATCGTAAATGCCAATAGAAATTTAAGAATTGCAAACTACAATAAGCTAGATAATAGCTGGTCCCCACATTGGGTAAAATTAGGTTTTAAACATATTGAAAGCCTGAATATAAATCCCAAATCAATACTGTTCTTAAGTAGTAAAAACATTAAAGCATATAACCTATTGGAATCCCTTAAAAATTCCATAACATTAACACAAAATCTTTTTAAGTCAGTAAATCTCCTTCAACCCATGATGATACTGCAACCTATCCACAAAAACCCTAACTTGAGAATTAATCACCAGCTACTTGACCTGAAAAAATTCCCACTTATAATTAATATAACGCTACAAGATCTATACCCATTTTTGAATTGTCCCACGCAAGAAATAAGAAACCAATTCAGCCTACCCAATACATACTTGTTGATCTTAAGACAGATTAAAGAACTGTGTTTAAGTTACCTTCAAGACATAAACATAAATAAAGATGACTTAATCAAATGCAACTCACTTTGGCAAGCCCTTCTACAACACAGTAAATTTATAACATGCTCATACAAACTGATCAAAGACCTGAAATTTCAAGAACGCATACTCTTATCTAATTATTGGAAAGAAAAAATACCATTGATAGAAAACAATAAAATAATACAAGCAATCAATCTAACAATAAAATCCATATCTCTTCAAAAGCTAGAATTTACCCAACTCATGATATATAATAATGCTTATTACACACACCTTAGACTGCATAAATTTAACCCTAGAAACTCCCAATTTTGCCCACATTGTAAAGATGAAACTGCTGACCTTTTACATATGTTCTGGAGCTGTAAATGTGTATTCAAACTTTGGAACTCCCTGAAAGTACAGCTACAAAAGATGGGATATCAATCATCAACACTCATGTGGGAATTTACGATATTACATATTCCCCCAATTAACCTATCTAAAAACCAATCAATCATTCTCATTAATATCTTCTTATTAATGAAACTTGACATAGCTACCAACTGGCTGACCCCATCTAAAATATCATGGAATACCTTTAGGAACTTAGCGACAAAACATATATTAGCCCACAAATACATAATAAACAAACAAAACAAAAATCCCAACATTTTGAAAAGTTGGGAACAAATTTTCAATATTATACTTGCATAAAACATTGACTTTGGAAGACATTTACAACATACACAATAAAAATCATAACATCATGTAGTAGTATACTAACTTGATGGTACTAACCCTGGAGAAAACAACTCGTTTCTTTTTCCATACTATTAAATTATGAAAGCATTCATGTAAATAGTGTAAATATGTTTTAATTGATTGTTCTTGTACCAGTTGTATATCACATGTGTTTATGCTTGTGAAATGATGTATATTAAAAATAAACAATAAAGAAATATTATTGAAAAAAAAGATAGCAAATTGTCTGCTACATTTTTCACAAAAAATGAGCTTTTCTTCTCTGTCCTCAAGTACAAGAGAACCTATTATTTTTGCTCCTAAACATACATTTGAGAGGTGCGGATTGAGAAGAAATAACCTTGCTCTTCAAGCTGGAGTTGAGGAACAGTAGATTGAAGAGTGAACCTTTTTGTTTTTATTCTCAGCTTAGAGTTGAGAGGGCAGGGGGAGATCAGGGAAAGTAACTGCGCAATCTACTTCTCTGAGATGGATCATTAAAATGTCTACATCTGTAAATGATTTGCATATTTCTAACAACTTGCTGATAGCATGCATAGTATAGTAAGTATTATGTCTCCCCAGGACTTCACTGAAAATGGGAACTTCTGGACCAGTGGACCATCCCAGTAAACATATGCAAATAAAAAGAAACAAATGCAAATGTTTAATTTTACTGAAACTAGTGACATTTTATGCATGCACCTCATAGATATATGTATATTTCAGCTTTAAATATGGGATACTAGTTGAAGACCATACATCTTTAAATGCTTGATTAGCATGCAGTAGTTTACAGAAGCTCCAGGGAATTCAGTTTTCAAAGTAAACATCACTACGTATTATCCTGCAGTGGTGCAGCAGTAGCATTGTTGCCTCACAGCAAGAGGTTCTCCAGTTTGATTCTCAGCTGGGGTGCCTTCTATGCAGAGTTTGCTTTTCCTCTGAGTGCTCCAGTTTTCTCCTACATTACAAAGACATGTGTCTGGAGCATTTCTCCCTGGGCCTCTGCTGAGAACTGGCTCGTTGTAAGTCAGACTTTCCCGGTTAACAAATGTAAAATAAATAAATATTATTTATTAAGACTTCTGACATAGTAAATAATTTTGAAATTATGACAGCCCCTGGTTCTCAAATAAATCAGTGACTACTTACTATCTGCTGAAGTCATCTGCTCCAGTTTTTCCCATTTCTTCCCAAATTGAAGTTCCTATCATTTTACATGCAGTATAAGAGCAAACAGCCCATCCCAGTCAGTGTAAATAAATCAATAAATAAATTAATCTTCAATTGTTTGGGGCAGCTCTATGAATAATTCATTAAAAAAGACTGAAACCTATTTAGTGAACTGCTTCAGAAACATGCTGACAAAAGTAAATAAAAAAATAACAATAAAACTTAATGAGACTAATGTTTTCCAGATTTCTTTTTATTAAAATTGTTAGCAGGTCGCAAAAGCAAAAAAAAAAAAAAAAAAAAAAAAAACAAGCAAATGCTTGCAGAACTCCAAACATTTCTGTTGAATTACCTTAAGTGCTTCAATTGGAACTTCATCAGACTAAAGAACACATTATTTCCTCCCCTTAATTAGTCCTGAAATATCACTATTAATCTCACAAATCTTCCTAAAAGTTTAAAATAATAATGAAAAATACTATGTCCTAAAAATAAATAATGTCCTCAGTAATATAAATAGACATATAAAATCCCATGCAATTCATCATATAAAATAATTAATCTAAAACCAAAATCTGCCCTGTTTGCAATATCTAACCAGTTTTTGTAGATTTAAAACAAGTAAATAAATAATAACTATCCATAAAGCATTTAGCTACTGTTATTCATAATTTCTTAGCTCTAAGTACAAGAGCATTGTTAATCGATACTTTGTCATTAATTCCAGGTCAATGTGTTGCATTTAACAAAATTTGCCAATATAATTTCCAGAATTCTCAATAAGGCTCCCAGTTTCCACCTGTAACTATTTTTAATGTTGTCTCCAAAATATAAAATAATAATTCCGTCCATGGTTGTGGCCTAAGTGCTACAAGACTGTCTTTAGAATGGCTGTACTGCATCCCCAGGCTTTCTTTTTGCTCTGTATGTCTGTGCACTTCCTTCTTCTTCTTGCTTTTACTTCTCCTTTCTACCTCCAGTGATGCATTATGAACTGTAAAGGCTCTGCTTGGTGTTCTGCGCCATCTGTTCTCTCTCACACAGCCTAGCTAATACTGAGTGGTTTGCACTCGCTAATAAGGGTCACGTTTGTATCTTTTATTCCGAACAAAGCTGATTTTTGCCACTGTAAGTATGTAGTCTCTGTAAAGTGTGTCTGCTATTTTAATAACTTTTACCCTTTCACTGTTTAAGCAGCAAACATTTTTATTACTTGTTTGTATGGACTGAGCTAGCTAAGGGAACGCTTGTTATGGGTTATTGTGTCTCTGGAATCTGTCATAATCCGTCATGAACAGAGGTTATCAAACAACCACACTGGTCTCACGCATTTAACCATTGTTTATCAGTTTTACTTGCTACAACTGCCTGCTGCATTTTTGTGTCCTAATGTTTGATACTTCAACCATTTTATATATTAATGTTTGATATTTCAAGCATTTCTTATGGTGACAATAGCTGAAGCCCTTTGCAATGACATATTTTTTTCTCTGAATGCTCCTTGCTTATTGGTTTACAGTTATTATGAGGTTTTAATATTATTCCAATTGAGGACTGTCTAAATATTATTCCATTTGAGAACTGTGTAATCTGTCACTGCATTGATGTTTTTTAGCTGTTTATTGTAGTTTTTTGAATAGTAATCTGAGTTTTGTACTGCTTAACTGTTTTGCTGTTACCTAGCACTTGTGAATGTACCTCTCTTAATCTGTTACTACAAGCTCCTATTCTTACTTTCACTGCTTGCCTAGTAGTAGTCATTAACTAGCTATTTTGCCCATGGTAACCTTTTAATCTAACATTTTTTCCCCATCTCCTCTCATTTATATTCCTAGGTTTTAAAGTTGTTTTTCTGCCCACCTATCTGTCTTCTTGTCAGCTGGCCAAACCGGCAACAGTCACCTGCAACAACTAATATAACATGCATATCACTGCCCAGCCTTTTGCTATTACCTCCATGTAATTGTATGTTGTCAGATTTTAAAACAATCATAGTTGCATGGAACCTGAGTTTAGCTGCACATCCCCGAGGTGTGTTCATTTCTTCCTCTCTCCTCTACCCTTTCCACCTTTTAGTAATTTATTCTTTCACTCCTTTGTCTTTTCATGTATAACTCCTGCTTTTCATTACTTATTCTACAGTTAGTGTCTATTTCTATCTGAAACCAATCCCTTACACCACTCATATTTAGCTTTTACCTCTCTCTTTCACAGCTATTCTTCCACAATATCACCAAAGGAAATTTTTTGGCTTACTAATACTTTTTTTTCTCCCATCTCACAATTCTGTCCATGGTCAGGGCCTGCCTGCTCCATTCCCCTCTTGCTTCACTTGGGCTCACTCCACTTCCCTTCCCTACACCCATTTCCACCCACCCCGCACTCCTGTAATTTATAGCTAAACTAACCACTCCCCTGAATGACCTCACCTCGCTAACAGTGAATCCCCGCCTTTTAGTACGGCCTTTCCATTTTCTGCCTCACTATAACTTCATTTACACTTTCCTCAGTACTCGCATCTTCCAAGTAATACTAACTATATTCCCACTCAAAACATCTCCTTTCTACTCCTACCATTACATGTGCTCTCTTATCTTTATCCATAGCCTTCATTTACCATCAACCTATCCAACTATACTCCATCCCAGTTAACTACCTTTTCCACCCCCTCTCTTATAAAATCCTTTTTCAATAACCCAGACATTTTATCCTCCTAACCCACCCCCACTCTACTACTCATCACTTCTTTCATTAATATCTTTACCATGATTCTATTAAAACTAATCATCTCTCTAACTTCCATGTTATCTCTGCTATCCATAGGTCTTCATACTACTTCCTACCAGTCTTATAATCTCATATTCTATCCCTCTCTGACTCTGCCTATTTTGAAGAACCTTTTATACTACAGAGCCATTGTTCACATCTCCCCCTCATCTTTTTAATACTCCCACTACACTACATTTCTCCTTTAGATATTTACACACCCATATCTCTTCTTCTAACCTTTTTAAACATTACAGACTTTTTTGCAAACTGAAATTTCTTACACTCCACTCCCTAACCCACATTAAACTCCAATCTGAAATCCATCCTAATCCAGGCTCCTTACTCTGTTCTACCTCTCACCCACTTCATCCCCTAAATCCTAATACTGATATCTCCCCTACCCACCTTCCACCACTAAAAAGTTGTAACTCTGACCTACTCTTAATACATTTCAACCAAGTTTGTGATTTTTATGCTGTTATTGCCCTGTACTCCCTGGATATAGCCATAATTACCAAAACCTGGCTTAAGCCACATACAAAGTCTGAGGAAATACTGCCTAGTGGGTATAGTATCTTCAGAATGGATAGATTATCCAAACGTGGTGGTGTAATTGCCATGATGTTTAAAGAACACCTCAAATTAGTACAAGTCAGCACCTCAACACCTGACCTCCTTAACTGTGAAATCTTAACTACACGCCTAGATATAAACAACCATAAGTCTCTTATCATTATAGAAATCAACCTACCCCTGCTACTAACCTCACTAACAATTTCTGTCAGGAAACAATAATCCTTGGTGACTTTAACCTTGATTGGCTTACCTGCTCCTCAAATTCTCGCACCATCTTTATCAACCTTCATAACTTTAGGCAAAACATTAGTCATCCTACATGCACTGACATGATCTCCAACAGACAATCTAAACTTGACTGGATTCTGACAAACAGTAGTTACATTAACTGTGCTGCTGGTTGTCTTCCAGATACCCTAAGTGACCACTTCCCAACCTATCTTGTTTCCACTTGTTACACTACTCATATTAGCAGCAAGTGTAAACTGTTCATAATGTATGTACTGCTATGCAAATATAGCATTTATACTCATATTAGTTCTCTGCTTATTTTGTAACTGTCTATCTAATTATATCTCAATTCTGCAATGCCACTTAACTGTAAACTGCCAACTTCCTTTTGAATGTCTGTGATTGTAAGAACATTGTTATATATTACTCTATGTATTTCTCTTTGTAGTAACAACTTACTATGTGTTAATTTGTGAAGCTTTTCTCCCTGGGCATCCACTGAAAATGGACCTGGTCCAGTTGGATTTTCCCGGTTAACAAATGTAAAATAAATAAATAAAAATAAAAATAAATAAATCTTATCAGAAATCATACACACAGTACCAGCAATGTTACATTCCACTATATTCGTAACAAAAAACACTTTTCCCCCACTATATTCAACATGCTCCTATAACAATATGACTGGAAACTTCTAAAAACCCTACAACTGGACCTTGCAGTACAGTACTTTAACAACGCATTTCTGCAGATTCTTAACAACCTTGCCCCAATTAGGAAAATTCATAATAAAGCCAAAAAACTTTCTTTGTTATCAAAAGAAACAATTCTTCTACTCAAGCAAAGAGACAAAGCCTGATCTCTTTTCCTTAATAACAGAAATAAAATCAGTCATGTCTCTTGCCAACAACTTAGAAATCAAGCCAAAAAACAAATCAAACATGACAAAAAAACTTACATGTCAACTGAAATACCAAAATAACCCCCTTAGATTCTGGCATGCTATCAACCTTTTTCTTAACCCCGGAAAACCTGCTATGCCAGCCCCAACAACTAGCAGCTCTACAGGCTGCATAACCACTCAATTCAATACCCACTTAGTCACTTCAATAACCTCATTACTAAACAAAACAGCAAATTCCCCTCTTTCCATTCCCTCCCCCACCAACTTCAACACTTCACTCTTCTCTCTTCACCAATCCAAACTAGTAACATACAAAATCTTCTATGTAAATTAAAACCATGCACTCCTGCTGCAGATCAGTTACCAGGTGATTTTCTAAAACTAGCTGCCACATCCATCTCTTACCCTATATCCATCCTAATAAACTGTTCTATCTCTGAACATTCAAACTGTCTTTGACACCTAACAATGACCGCACGTGTCTTTTGACTATGGAAAACTGCAAGTCATAGCTGTTCCCAGCAAAATGGCATCTGAAAACTACTGCCCCATCAGTTTGAAGCTCTTCACCACTATAAGCAACTAGTTTTGCATACATTGCTGAATCAAGTTTCTCAATAGATTTTACTTTGGCAAACATTCATGCTGATATAACATTGCACTTTGTTCCAGTGTCTACTTTAAGTTCTACAGGTTTCCCATTAATCCAAAAAGTACAAAACGTTTCACTCTTTGCTGCCAACTCATAATCTACTATGTTAACTGTTTCATTAATCACAGAAACACCATCAACATAGAAAGTTTGCTCACAGCTCTCTATCTCATCTACTTGCTTCTTTGAATGCTCTCTATTAATAAAAGTATGAGCCACTTTAGACTTGCAAAGCCTTTTGAAATGATTCCACTTTTTACATTTATGAGACTGCTGGCCAAAAGATAAGCACTTCTCTTGTTTAGGTTCATGGCTGCCTCCACAATTGTGACAGTTAGCAACAATGTTAGGTGTTGTGGTCTCATTCGGTTTATAGTCAAGGTTGGGTACTGGCACACCCTTCAGTTTATATTTCTTTTTCTTCTTAGCTTTATGTTGTACATTATCAACATTCACATTGGCAGATACTGCATGCACATTTTTCTCATTTGTGAGCATGTTCATATGCTTTTCTGTAAGCTGATATATTTGACAAATCTCAATGGATTTGTTCAATGTTAAATTACTGTTTCAAAGCAAAATCTTTCTCACTGCATCATTATTGACAATGCACACAAGCCTGTTTTTTATCAACTCATCTTTCCGATAACCAAATCTGCACGTTTTTGCTTTATTTCTCATGTCAGTAATATATGCTGCTATAGTTTCACCAGGCTTTTGATTTCTTGTATAAAACATGTGCCTTTCCATTGTAATATTTGTTTGAGGGTTGCACATTTCTCTAAATGTATATTTTAAGCACTCAAGGTCTTCCCGGGTTTCAGCCTGTATCAGAATATGTCGGTTCTCCCCTCCCCTGCATACACAACAGGTGCATACACAAATGAACGTTCCCTCTCAATGGCTTCAGAGCCAGATAAATTAAGAAGCATTAATGCCTTTCTGTGTGTGTGTCTTTATCAGAAAATGCAGCCCGTATGAAAATATCATATTCTTTCTCAAACACTCACCAGTTCTCAGCAATATTATTATCAAACACCAGCTGTCCAGGTCTATGAAATCCCTCTGACATAATAACAAAATACATTCTCATCCCTCTCGAGTATAGATGATGAACAGGCAGGGTAGTTCATTTATATGCTTTATTGCATAGAAACACATCAGGATGGCTATAAAAAAAGAAGAAAAAAGCAAGTCACCGGTCTGCAAACTACAAGACTGTTTATTGTATTAAGCACTTTTGTCAGGCATTCACCACAAGACTTCTTTGTGGTTTGCAGACTTGCTTTTTGTACAGCTGTTTTAGAAAATATAAACAAACTTATTAATAGACAGACTACACAGACATACATGCTTACATCTCAACACCTTACTACAAAATGGCCTGTAATAACATTCAAATGCACAATAAACACTTCAAAATACTGTACTTTGTGAAATATGTTTTGAAATGTCTGCATTTTGTGAAATAACTGAACTGTAATAATGCACAAACAGGCAAACAGCATACACTTCACACAACTCGAATAGCTTTCAATAATCCGAAAAAGTAGTGCTTAGTGAAAAAATGTGGTTGTTTCCCTTATTTTATTCATTTTATGCAATTCAGACTTTATTTCAGACATTTTCCGTAGTTATTTCAAATAGTTCTGTTAATATATCATGCTTTCAAATATTTCTGTTACTTAGAAAGTCACTCAGAGCATTCTGATTACCTTGTTTCATTTTTTTAGGAATAAGAAACAGCTTGAGCAAGTTTTAATACCTAAAATTTGTTTCTGACTTGTTTTTGTGACTTATACATACAGTAGGGATGCTTCACTCCTGTATATTCCTCCAGTCTCGGTCTCGAAGTTGAGGAATCTGGATCCCATTCTGGCACTGTGTCGCTACCCCTCTCTAGTATGAACAGGCGGGTAGTTAATTTATATGCTTTAGTACATAGACACACATCAGGATGGATAGCAGTATAACAAAATACAAACTAATTGATTAACAGACAGACTACACAGACATATATGCGTACATCTCAACAGCTTACTACAAAATGGCAGTCAGGCTTCCTCAGTATTTATACACTTGTGCAAGCCCCTAGAAAGCTTCTTAAAACTGTATACACATATTGATCTGCAATAAACATAGACCAGTTACTTGTAATTATGTTACAGTTGAGTATAACAATCTCTCTGAAAAGGCTTTACTTTAACACTGCAAACATTGCGAACACTCCAGACTCTTTGGATACTTCAAAAAGTTTCAGTTAATGCAAAAAAGCAGTACACTGCAAAACATTCAGTTGTTTTAGCCTTTTCGTATATTTTTAACACTTTGGAAATTATTTCAAACACTTCTGTATTTATTTTGAATACTTTTATCAATATGTTGCAATTTCAGACATTTCATTTATCTTGGTAATTATTTGGAACATTTTGAATGTTTTGCCACACATTCAGTGACTGAAAATCATGTAAACAAATTTAAGTACCTTTGAATAACCACTGACCTGTTCATGAGTTTGCTCTTCTATATTCTTCCACTTCTCACTTCATGCCTCATGGTTTGTGAGTTGAAGCAGCTTCGGATCCCATTCTGGCACCATGTCGCATGTCTCCTGCATTCAAATGAGATACTGAGGCACTGTGATGGGTTCAAGTTGTTTATTGTACATAAACACATCAGGAGCTGTAGCTGGGACATATATTTAATTTAACTGACTGACTCATTACTTCAAACACACTTGCATGTGTATCTCCAG
The DNA here is from genome assembly GCF_019279795.1 of Protopterus annectens. NCBI lineage: Eukaryota > Metazoa > Chordata > Ceratodontiformes > Protopteridae > Protopterus > Protopterus annectens. The sequence goes on along the minus strand of NC_056725.1, from coordinate 1,779,841,183 downwards.
TCATGCCTGCATTCACTCTGGCTGACTATACAAAATGGCACTGATCTTGCACGTGCTATCTAGCTACAGTGGCTGACTAGGCATAGGTCTCAGACTGCTAAGAGGCCAACGTGGAACACAGACCATAGCAATGTAAGACAGACAGTCAAAATGTGGAACACCCTATTTTCGCACTGCACAAAAAGTGTACCTTGACCATGGCCATGGCCTTTCAGCCAAAATATATGTATACACACTCACACACACACACACACACACACACACACACACACACACACACACACACACACACACACACACACACTCACACACACACACACACACACACACACACACACACACACACACACACACACACACACACACACACACACACACACGCACACACACGCACACACATACACACACACACACACACACACATTCACCCTTTTATACCTCTCAACTGCCCAGAATTTTGTAGAATGCCCATATTTTTGCTGCATATTTTTCGTCTGAACCTCATAAAATATGCAGTTTTCTGGCAAATCATAGAATAATGAAATAATAAGCTAATGACAGAAATCTGAGTTTCAGACATCATATCCTTCAGAACATGTATGGTAGCACAAAGCCTGTTATTCTAGCAACTTTCTAAGTTTATAAGAGCAAAATTTAAAACTGGTTCTTTTTTGGGCCTTTGTCACCCCATTAATTAAGGCTATGTCCGTATTTCTTGTGCTAAGAAGTTGAGAGCTATGACACACACACACACACACACACACACACACACCCTTGTCATATCTCTCAGCTGCCCAGAATTTTGCCGAATACCCAGATTTTTGCCTCATATTTTTGGTCTGTTCCTAATAAAATATGTAGTTTTCTGGCAAATCACATAGGAATGAAATAAGTTAATGACAGGAATTTTAGTTTCAGACACCATATCCTTCAAATCATGTATGGTAACACAAAACCTGTTATTCTATCAACTTGCTAAGTTTATAAGAGCAATATCTAAAAATTTCAAGTGAAAAAGCTGAGCCAAACTACCTTTATTACAAAAGGTACTGGAAATGAGAAAGTGCTTTCACGATCACACTGACCACTTCATCAGACTGCTGTTACTAACTTTTTCATCTTATTTAACCACATACTCATTCAATAAGCAGCTCAATAAGCATTTCAATTAATTAAAATTCAATTAACCAATCAGTAGCTTTACTAACTTATTTTAAAACCTTCAGAATATCCACACACTATGTGACAGAAAACCTGTTACATAGAAATGTAAAATAACATAAATGTTTTATTTAAAAATACAAAGAACAATATGATGCTTTCTCCTGCTACATTTAATTTCTAAGTGCCCTTGCTTTGAGGAGGGGTTTTAATGAGACAGCTTCATCGATCCCTGGTGGTTTATCAGCATTCAGCCTCATAATCCACCTTTGCTCTGTTGCTTCAGTCCTATTTCCTATGTCTCCTCCTCTAACCCCTTCTTCAAGGATCTCTAGTACAAGGAATTTAAATGTGTGTCGTGCCCCTTCTGTTTCCACATGTTTGGCCAAGGCACTCATTTTCTTCTTGTTACTTATATCCCTGACATGTTCTAGTATGCGATCCTTTAACACTCTGTTAGTCTTCCCTATGTAAAAAACTTTGCAGACTTGGCTGAAACTAAAATATACTAGATTTCTGGTTCTGCAGTCTGGATAACATTTTGCATAAATCTCAAAACGCAGTTGCGGATGTGTAAAGGTGGTACAGGAATGCATATATTTGCAGGCTGTACATTTCCTGCATATATAAGTGCCTCGTCTCTGTGATATGTTCTTCATGCCAGTCCCTTGGGTTTTATAGCATAATTGACATTTAAGTGATTTTTTTGTTCTTAAAAGGAAAGCTAGATGTGTCATCTATCACTCCCTCTAGCTCTTCCACTGCTTTAAGGATGTTCCAATTCCTTTTAAAGACTTCACAGAAAATGTTAACATCACTAGCGAAAGAAATAGGCAATCTAAGTTTATTATTTTCAGTGCTATTTATCTTTGTTCCTGGATCTTCCTGTTGTGAAAAGTATGCTTTCCTTTTCTTACCTCTTTCTTTAAGTAGATCCGCTACACACATATCACACTCATGCTTGGAATACCCCCTCTCTAGAGCTGCTGCCAACAGTGTGTCACTATTGTTTCATCTCATCATTCTTAGAATCTGTCCCCTCATGACATTCTTACCAATGCGTTTTGGGTGCATACTGTTTTTATGAAGCAGAGAATTTCTCCTAGTTGGTTTCCTGTATAAGCTAGTTTCCAGTCTGTTAATCTCAGACTTCTTAACAAGCACATCCAAAAATAAAATTTTTTCTAATGAACACTTACAAGTAAACTTCAGGAATGTTGTTGTTGTATGTAAATATTCTAAGAACAGATCTAATTCTTGCAGGGCCCCCCCCCCCTCACAGAAAAAACATATCAACAAAACGGGTGTACCATAATAAGTGTTTGCTGTATTCATTATTTCGTAAAAATGATGTATACTCCCATTCAGCTAATGCAAGATTGGCGTAGCTATTGGCACATGTCGTGCCCATAGCTACACCTATCTTCTGAAGTTAATAATCATCCCTGAAAACAAATATATTATTCTCCAGGATAATTTCCAGCAAATTACAAATCAAATTCACTTTTTCATTGGTGAATAGCTGTTTAGTGTTCAATAAATTCCTAATGTTCTCGATACCCCAATGATTCAGAATGACAGTAAACAGAGATGTTATGTCTAGAGTCACAAAAAAATATTCACAATTAACCGTCATAACCTTATTGTACAATACCTGTAAAAAAGTCTTGGAATCTTTTAGCACATTATTACAGGTTTCAAGCACCGGATGTAAACATTTTTCTACGTAAATGGATAATGGTTCTGTTGCCCACCCTTTGCTTGAGACTATAGGTCTCATGGGTGGGTTCTCTGTGTCCTTATGTACTTTAGGTAATCCATATATTACTGAAATCAAAGGGGATTCAAGATTAAAATATTTAAAAAGTTCCTCTGAAATCATGTTACTTACAAGTAAGTCAAACACCATGACTGATATTCTATGTGTCACAGCCTTCACATCTATTCCAGTTATTCTTTGATATGTAGTCTGGTCATTCAATAATAAATACATTTGTATAATATAAAATTGCTTGTCCATAACTATAATACCTCCTCCTTTATTAGCAGGGCTAATCATTTTCTATGATGCTTTGTGGCTCGTGTTTCCAGTATTTTTCAGACACTTCAGTACCATAATGTTTGCACAATCTTATGCCTTTCAGTATACAGTCCTTCTGCCATTAGTAGGTCGCAACCAGCAATGAGGTATGTAACTGTTTCCAATTACAAAACCTACCTTTGTTTCTCCCACATGTTCAATGGACTTTGTAAACCAACGTGTACATAGCCCACCATCGTGTGTTGCCAATATTATCCTTTCAATTCTTGGTTTGAATTCGCCTCTCCGTAACCATTCCTGGATTCATTCCTGATCAACATCAGGTTCTTCAAGAAGTTTTCTATACTTGGCATCTATATTTATGCATTTTCCACATTTCTTGCCTTCTCATCTGGTCCTTCATCTTATATTCTGTCTTTTGTTTTTTGGCACATTCAGTTACTGCCTAGTTTTTATCCACTTGTGGTCTGATTTCCATTCCCACTTGATGCCGATATGCTTCTGCTAGCCTTAGCAGGGAAGTCATCTTAGATTTATTACCCTCATGTTTCAAAACTTTCACTGCATTTGGGTCTTGTGAGGTCAGCAAATATTTGTGAAGTCCCACAATTGCAGATCTGTACATGTAATCAATTTCAAGGAGGCCTGTCTCTCCTTCGGAACGGGGAATATATTTGGGTCTGAATGGAAAGATGAAAAGTCAGCAAGCAAAGGAGACTAGTAGTGCTGAAACTGAGTTCATCCTCAAGTCTTGGTGAGTACCTTCATGAGGTGGACCCTGTTTTCACAAAATCTCACCAAGGCGACACTGATATATAGACTGTATTTATTTAGCATATATCATGGACAGAAGTGGTGCCTGGACTGAAAAAGATGACAGTGTAGAATCCTCAAAATACAGAAACATTCCTACAATGGGAACAGGCCAGGCCCAGGGGGAGGATGGCCTTCCTATTGTAGAAGGAAGTAGCAGTCCACAAAACTCTCAAAACCTGATAGGCCAAAGAAGAGTTATAAAGACGATAAAGTGGACTATTGAGGATAAGAAAGAAATGATGTATTGTTACTATTATGCAAAAAGCCCAGAATTTCCAGATACAAGATATACAAAACAATTAAGAGAGAAATTAGAGGAAAGAAAAATACTTCTGCAAGAAAAACTGTCAGAAGCTTCAAATAAAAATTTGTACTCATTAATACAATTTGCAGGCAGAAATGAGAGCAATGTGGATGAAAGATACCCAGACAGTTCCAATAGTAGTAGGGGCAGCAGGTCTTATAAAAAAAGAGTCTACAATCGCATTTAGATATGTTACCAATACATGTATCTCCATATGAATTGCAGAAGGAGTCATTACTGGGCACATTGCGGGTGCTGAGAAGAACACTACTGGCTGACATCAGAGTGAAACAATACTAATTTCATGAACTTTGATTGTACTTTGACTTAGGAATGGGGTCCATTCCCATCACAGTATTAAAAACCCAAAATATTTGGAGAAATTAAAAAGAGGGGAAACAAAAGTGTAACAAAAGAAATTCATATGGAACAAAGGATCATTTGTTGTTAAAAGTAGTCATAATGGAGAACTGTAAAAAGGGGAAGAATCTAAGTATAGCATGGATAGACTACAAAAAAGCATTTGAGAGCATCCTGCATTCATGGATAAAGGAGTGCTTACAGATGTGTAAGATACCCCTACATTGATCAGTTACATTACAGTGACCGTGAAACAGTGTCAAACCACTTTGCAGTTAAACCATGATAAAGGACAAATTATTGTTCCAGGGATAAAAAAGGGGAATATTCCAGGGCGAGTCTTTGTCACTGCTGCTGCTTTTTTGTTGTCTACTTAACAGATCAGGTCATGGCAACAATTTGACTGTCAGAAAACACAAAGTGTAAAGATTTCTCATCTTCTTATTGTGGATGATATATAACTGTATACTTTGTCAGATAAAGAAATGAAAGCACAACTGCAAGTGGTCAAACTTTCTCTGATAATACAAGAATGTCATTTGATCTTCATAAATGTGCAAAAGCAACCTTTAAAGCAGGAAAGCTGCAGCACCAAGAAAGTCTGGGACAGGAATGGGATCTTGCAAAAGGGAGTGCATAAATATTTGGGAACTGATTAAGGATCGACAATAAAACATGAGCAAATGTGAATAAAAGTAAGAAATTAGAAGATTAAAATTAATACTGAAAACATCTCTGATATCTAGGAACAAAATAAATTCAAGCTAAAAAACAATTTGCTCTTCCTGTCCTAAATTACAGTTTTGGAGTGATTGACTAGCCCCAAAGGTATTGGATTGGTTGGACAGGAAAACAAGAAGGATGCTTCATGTTCATCAAATGATTTGTAAAAGTCAATGTATACCGAGACTGTATATTCCCCATTCTGAAGGATGCGTGGACCTCCTCAAAACTGATTACATGTATAGATCTGCAATCATAGGACTGCATACATATCTGCTGACCTCACAAGACACAAACATAGTGACAGTTTTAAAACATGAGGAGAAAAAGTGTAAGATGACTTTCCTATTTAATTTTGCTGAAGTATGCCAGTGTCAAACAGGAATGGAAATCAGACCAGAAGTGGATGCAAATCAGGCAGCAAATGAATTTTCCAGAAAACAAAAGAAAGAAAATAAGGTGAAGGACCAGATGAGAGGCATGAAATATGGAAACTGCATAAATATAGTTTCAAGTACAGAAAACTCTTGGAACAACCTCATGTTGATCAGGACAAAAGGTGAGAATAGTTATGGAGAGGTGAATTTAAACCAAAAGACAAAAGGTTAATATCGGTGGCACAGGATGGTGGACTACATACATATTGATTTACAAAGTCCATTAAACATGTGGGAGCAACAGATGAATGTAGGTTTTGTAAAACAAAATTGGAAACAGTCCCATCTTGTTGGTGGGTGTGATACACTAATAGCAGAAGGCATAATAATGTGGCAAGACTGTTGCACCAGGATTATAAGCAGAAACAAGGGCAATGTGAAAGAAGGATACCCAGACAGCCCAATAGTAGTAGGGGCAATGGGTCTTATAAGAAAGAACTTACAATCATACTTAGACATGTTCTTGATACATGTAACTCTGTATGAAATGAATCAGAAGAGGAGAATATCATCCACAAATAACAAAAATGCATCCATCATGTCCCCATTCTCAAGGTTTGGATACTTTCCTAACCTTGGCTGCACCTTGATATCTGTCTATGGGAATAGACAGAAGGAGAGATAGTAATCTCCCTTGGTGAAGTCCTATGTCCATCTTAAATGCATTAATCTTAACAACAAGAATGCCAATGGAATTCTTGCCCCACAAATAAAAGGTAGTGGCTCCACAACCCACACTATTGTTATACCTGTGACAAGATATTCTGGGGTACAAAGTTACTGACTTTCTTCAGTTCCACAAAACATATGTAGGAAGGATTTGGAACTACCCATGACATGTCCAAGATCTATATTATTTGTTGGTGCAGTTGTTTATAGATTCACTAGTTTTGCAAAGAAATAGGAGGTCAAATAGGACTTGATCTTTCATGGTGCAAAAAGTGAGATGCAAGTTACCTCTCCACATCCTAGAGGGCATTTAGTATAAGGAGAGTCAGATTAATCTACTGAAGTAGTTGAAAGATGTAAGACCTTTCATTTTCCTAGTGAATAATCTTTGGGCCCTTTCTAATTGAACAAAATGCCTGGATTTGTACATATAAACAAAGGCATTGAAGTCAGTAATGGATATGATATGGGAAGAGTACAGTGATAGAGTAGCTTCTTTGGATCTTGAGGATGGTTCCTTGAGCCAGATAGGAGGATTTCCTGACTCTGGTGGAAACATGATGATCAAACAATAGACAATTATCCACATAAGTACCTAGGTCTTTTATGACCGTATCTGTCTGAAGACGAATGCTACTTAAAACATACGAGATGGACACAACGTTTCTGCCAAATGTTACTATGTTGCACTTTTTTCATTTAGTTTGAGACCATTTTGATACATCGTGTATTTGCATATTTCAAATGTTGCTGAAATGTTTTGTTTCAGTTGATGTGCAGATAACAGTGACCATTCTGTAGTAATCAGCAAACTTTGTCAATCAGTCTTCTGGGAATTTGATTAGATGTCTGTAAAATAAATACTAGACAGGAGAGGGCCATGAATTGATCCCTATGACACCTCACTAGTTATAAATTTATATTCAAGAAAGAAACCAGCAATGTTCACAACTTGGGAATTATTAGATAGCTCAGTGATGGCGAACTTATGACACCCGTGTCAAAGGTGACACACCATGACATTTTGGGTGACACACAAGTGTTCACCAACACCTGAGTTACCAAAAAAACTGAATGAACAAAAATACACGAAATATGGGACCCTGTACTTATCTATTAAAACTCAGCAACAATAAAATCATTATTTAGTAATTAAATCAAATGCAATATGTTCCATATTTCTTTTCAGTTCAATTCAAAATTTCTATTAAAAGGAGGGTAATTTTTGGTGCACTATTTTAAGCCAAATTATCAGTGAGCATATCATTTTCCCTATTGTAAGTCACTGATTTTTTTTTACTTTAGTAATACATAGCAGCACATGATTGGACTGTATTTTTTTTAAATAAACAAATATGTAAAGAATTGTTTCTCTTTTATTTGGGGGGAGGGATGCCAGCAGAGTCACAATAGGCATTTTCCAAATTTATGACGGAGCCCAAAAGGTTCACCACCACTGGGGCAGCCTATTTGAAATCCAGGAAAGGATTTACATTACGCTTGTCTAATTTTTCTATAGTACCACCATGGAGGGTAGAGCCTTGGCTAGATCAAGATAAGCAGTGTGTACAGAATAACCACTGTCTACAGCCCCTGTAATCTTTTCAAAGAAGTTTACTATGTTCTGGAGACAGGACTTGACTTTCTCAAATCCAAACTGGGTAAATTAAATTGACTCCTCCCACAGACTACCATCTTACTGCTTAAAGCAGACAGTGGCGACTCTAGGCGGAATGCACCCATCATACATACTTCACAGCTGACTGTGAACTCCAACTACTTTTGCCTTTGTGGCTCCAAATTCAAAATCATTTCTCTACTCCATGACCCAAGTGAACTCTCCATCCAGCTGCTTCACTCTACAGTAATTTTACAAAGTACATAGTATGTCTGACAATTGCTGCTGAAAATGTTACATAATCACATTACCAAATGAACTTGTACAGCTGAATTTCACCTCCTGTTGCAAAAGTTCAAAAGAAACAATTCCTTCAGTTAAAATCTGTTTTTCTGAGCACATCATATGTCTGACAATTGTTGCTGAAAAAATGACATAATCACACTACCAAATGAACTTGTACAGTTGAATTTCACCTCCTGTTGCAAAAGTTCAAAAGAAACAATTCCTTCAGTTAAAATCTGTTTTTCTGAGCACATCATATGTCTGACAATTGTTGCTGAAAAAATGACATAATCACACTACCAAATGAACTTGTACAGTTGAATGTAACTGCCAGTTGCAAAAGTTCAAAAGAAACAATACCTTCAGTTTTTACTCAGCACATAGTATATCTGACAACTGCTGCTGAAAAAGTTACATAATCACACTACCAAAGGAACTTATACAGCTGAATTTCACCTCCAGCTGCAAAAGTTCAAAAGAAACAATACCTTCAGTTAAAATCTATGTAACACAATTTCCATGAATCAAACTAAATAGTTTCCCCTCACTTCTGCATTAGTGTGTTCTGTATTGTAATGCTGAATCTGCTGGAGGGACACCCCTACCCCCATTCACAAGCCTTTACTGATGAAGGTGAAGCTAAATTAACACTTTAACATATTTTAATCTAGCAGTGTAAAACATCCCCGGAAATGTAATAAAGGCCCATAACCATAAAATTAAATGCATTATATTTTTATCCATAAACATTCTACCTCACTAATTGTTTTTGGTGGTAAACCACCTGTGTGTGTGGGGGGGACTGCATTTCATTGAAGTACATGATTGGCCCTTCCCTCATCTCAGTTGTTCTCCAACTACTTTTGCCTTTGTAGTTCCAAATTAAAAAATCACTTTTCTACTCCATTACCCAAGGGAACCCCTCTCCATTTAGCTGCTTCACTCTACAGTGAGGTACATAGCATTTCTGAATTTCTTAATAGATATGGTCATTTTCATTCTGGTTTAACCCTGATGAGACACCCCCACCTATATGCTTTTACTGCTGAAAGTTAAACTAAATTAGCACTTTAGCCTATTTTACTCTAGCAGTGTAAAAAATCCCAGGAAAGGCAATAAAAGCTCATAACTATAAAATTAAATGCTGTGACTCACGCCAAGTATTTAGAGTTCAAAGACCTCTTGTCTTTGTACCCATAAACATTCTATCTCACCAATTGTTTGTTTTTGGTGGTAAACCATCTTGGGGGGTAAATGCATCCTACTGATATAACTGATTGGCCATCCCCTCATCTCAGTTGTTTTTCCAGTGACTGTAGCATCATTTCCAGCCAAAGTCACTGCAATACTGCTTGTTTCAGTTAACTAAGGTATATGCTAACAGCAATCTACCAGCTTGGGTTAAAGTCTTTAAAATTATCAGGATGTGTCTTACCTCCTGTTTTGTTGCAGTTTTACATGTAATTTTCCTGGTACTTACTCCAGTGGGCCAACCTGCTCTGTTCGGCCCACACTGTGTTCAGGCTACTTTCCACTCCCCTGCCCTACCCTCAGTTCCCAACCACCCCCACTACATCTACACTTACTTCACCTCCTCACTCTACCTTGTCTACACACCCTCTTAACCTGTACCTAACTTTCTAGCCAATCACAAACTGTTCTCATTATACCATCCCCCTTCTGTTCTAGTTTCCTTCTTAAATCTCACTCTGCTCTGCATCAATACCTACCCATTCTCCACATTATCACTACTCATTAACTCACCTCACCATACTACAAGATTTTTACAGCACTAACCATGCTGTTTCCCTCCTGTATCACCTTATTCATCCTCCTCATTCATACCATCACCATCAGTAGTAGTAATAAATAAGCACATCTTAACTAGTACTTCAGCCTCACCTATCATCCATCTTTCTGCTAGCTACTCAAAAAGCTCTTCAAGCTTATTCACCATAACTCCATTCCACTGTTGTAATCCCAAAATACTACAAAATGTCAGTCCCAATGTTAAGGTGATGCTTCTACCCATCTCTGCTAAAAATGCCATAACAAACAAACCATCTTTCTCTACCATACATCAGTGTGGTGACATCCACCCCAACCCAGGTCCCAATCAACCCCAAACCATGGAATACACCATAAATGTTTAAAAATAATCACACTAAACATTAGAAGCATATGCAACAAAATCATAGATTTTCATGCCTGGGTGACCCAACACAACCAAGGCATTCTAGCCACAACAAAGACATGATTAACACCTGAAATAAAAAAAATGCTGAAATACTACTCTCTGGTTATAATATTACTAGGCTTGCTAGAACATATAAAAAAGCAGGTGGAATAGCTACAATCTTCCCAAATATGCTCACAGTAACTACTTATACAGATCACAATCCCACATTTTGGAAAAGCAGAATTCCTAATCTCATTCCTAAAACTTAATAGATCCAAGAGCATATGCACTGCTGTGATATATACCCCCCCCCCCCACCGGACAGAACATTTCAATACTTGAAAACATGCTCTCCTGGATAGCAGATACAATCACAAATGCAATTATTCTCCTGGGTGATATAAACATTGACTGGCAGTCTTTATCTGCAAAATCAGTGATCAACAGCATGAACCTCTTTGGATTCACTCAACCTATTAATACACCAACAAGATATGGCAAAGATAACTCACAACAGTCTATCCTGGACTGGATTCTGGTTACCAACCCATCTAATTTTTCCTCCTCATGTACCCTCTCTGACACACTAAGCAACCATTTGCCAGCTATTATGCCCGCATGAGTAATACACAACTAACAAAGGAACTTAAGCTCAAAACTACCAGTAATCTGTCCAGATTCACCAAGGAGTTTTTCATTAAATCTCTGAAAGCAGTTATCTGATCCATCCTAAAAGGACTTCCTTTAAATGATGTAGTTGAATGCTTCACTGCAGCATTTCTAAATATTCTTTACAACTTAGCCCCACAATGTACAAAAAGAATTAAAACAGCCATAGCCCATGAATCACCAACCAATGCAAACTCCTTATAAAAGACAGAGACCAAGCATGGATTAACTAGTAAAAAAATAAACATGACAAAGATTGGCAACAGTTCAGACAGCTACAAAACCAATTTAAGAAACAAGTTAATAGAGAAATACTCTTAGTATACTCAGTTACAAGATAGCCATAAAAACAATTCTAAAAAATTCTGGTCCTCCATATCCTCTCTCCCAGGTACAAAAAAGCATCCCAGTCCATACCCAGAAATTCCCCTCTTCAAACAGCTACCTATTTCAATACATAATTCATAGAATGCATAGACAACCCATCCTGAAACTCACCTAACACACACCCTTCCACACAGCTAACTTCCCCTACTTTAGACACTAGCACATTTCTTTCACAAAACTCACCTGTCTGTATCTTCTACAATACACATGCAGACAACTCCACCTACTTTACTTTTCAACCAGTTTCTATAACTCACATAAAAAGCTTTTATGTAAACTAAAACCTTGTTCCTCCTCAGCCAACAGCCTTCTCCCAGAATACCTAAATCTAGCTGCAAATGCAATAGCATACCCAATCAGCATTCTTATTAATAGATCAATAACAGAATCCTGTGTCCCTAACTTGTGGAAAATAACACACATTACCCCCCTATTTAAAGGAGGTCATTCCACTGACATTACAAATTTCTGTCCCATAGTCATCCTGTCTCCCCTGTCTAAAATTCTTGAAAGATGTATTCATCAACAATTTCTCCACTATATCTTACAAAGTAGGGTAATCGCCAATGGGCAACATGGATTTCAGACAGACCACAGCACCTCTACTGCATTACTATTGTTTGAACACACTGCTAATAAAGCTCGCAACTTAATAAACTTGTTTCTGCAGTATTTCTAGATCTATCAAAAGCCTGTGACATGGTCTCTCACAGTAAACTCCTCAGTCAACTTTCTACCCTGTGTCTAGCATCTTCATCTGTTCAATGGTTGTCTAGTTACCTTGCCAACAAACAACATGCTATAAAATGGCAATGATTCATCTCTGCATACCTTCCCACTTCCACAGGAGTCCCACAAGGATCCATCCTTTTCTCTTCTTACTGTTCAATATTTTTATCAATAAGCTACATTCATCTTCTTGTGAAGGTACCTTGATTCAATATGCAGATGATTCTACCATCATCTGCTCTTCAAACATCTTAATTCACATCCAGGAAATCATTCAACAAGCTGTCATCTCCATTGAAACATTGCTTACAATGGCACAACTCCTACTCAACCCCCAAAAAACAAACTCCTCCTCTTTACCCCAAAAACTCACACCCCTAACAAACCATCTTTTAAAATCCTTTCAGCAAATGGCACTGAAATCGAATTAGTCCATCATAGCAAACTATTAGGAGTCATAATAGATGATCATCTTAAAACTGACCTCCACATCCAAAGCAAAATGTAGAAAACCCATCAAAACTAGGCATGCTATACAGACACAAACATTTTCTGAGCATACCCACAAAAGTTACTCTAAGCAAAACCTACCTTCTGCCCTCTGTACTCTAAGGAGCACCAATTCTAACTAATTTACAACTCTCCATAAAAAAACTAACTTGAAAGCTGCTACAACAAAATTGACAAGTTTGCTACTAAATCATCCTCCTTTACTTATCACTGTAAAACTCTGCTTACCCTTTGCTGGCTGGAACTCCCCCTCCACCTCTCCTAAATTCAACTTATAACGGTACATAAAATTATATACAAACCATTAGCCTGCCCAGCTCTTAACACTTTAATCAACTTATATCTTTCAAAAAGAACTCTTGGATCAGAAGACAAACAAATTTTCACCATAAATAAACCAAATTAATACCCTGGACAAATCCTATACCTCTAACCACCAGAACTATTTCTAACCTACCCACTTTTAAATGCTTCCTAAAAGAATACCTTACAAAATCTTGGACCTGCTCCTGTGCCATTCCTGGCTGAACTTACTCACTATACTTCATTCACCCTTTCAACCTAGATCACACTTCACAGCCCTCTCCAGACTCCTATTCCATGCCTTTTGTTTTCTCCACTACCTAACCTTATTTAATTCATCTCTGCGGACCTTTCCTTCTACCTCTTTCTTTTTCCTTCCTACTCACCTAAGCTACCTGAAGACCCCCTACCCTGCACCCTTTTTATAGTCTCCTTCTCTCCATCCTTCTTCCTTTTCCTTCTGTAACCATAATATGAACACCTCTCTCATACTAAGGTCACCCAACTTCATCTCCCTGTCTCTAATCGTGTAATCTCCAATATCTCTTTAAATGTCTTATTAGAGTTGTCTCAGGTCTCATTTATCACATACTAATCTAAGTAACAAATAATGTGACTATCGTGTTTTTCTTCACATATTCTCTTCAACTCGTTACTGTTTTTCATTGCACTGTACTATGAAACATCTGTTCTATGTTTTTCTCATTACAATATTTTTCACTCTTACGTTTTGTAGTGTAACATGATACTTTGTGATTAAAATATTTGTACTTGATGTTTTGTAACCTAACATGATACTTTGTGATTGAAAATATATGCGCTTGATCTTTGAAATAGTGTGATTGTGGAGCTTTTCTCCCTGTACATCTGCTGAAAATAGGCCCAATTTGGCCCAATCAGACTTTCGTGGTAAACAAGTGTCAAATAACTAACTAAATAAATAAATAAAATGTGTGCTTGAGACATAGGAGAGAATGGAAGAAAAATTACTGACTTTTAATTATGTTGGTCATGTAAGCATAATAATGAATGAATATTTATTTTGCTACAATGTAAACAACAGGAAGAAAATGAAAAAAAATCCTAAGGACAAACACCATTTTGCATTTTATAGAAAAAAAATGAAATCCTGTTTCCAAATAAGCAATATTTAGCACAGTATCAGAAGGAAACCCTATACAGTGCTGGCTATAAAAACAGATCGGAGTTAGCAAATTATGATTTATCCATGGAATCTGTGCTGACTTTAGAGAAACCTTGCTTGGCATCAAATAAATAAATGAATTTAAGAAATATTTATGTATTATTATTTCTAATCCTTTGCGGAGTCTGCATGCCCTCCCTGCAGTCATGTGGGCTTCCTCTGGGTGCTCCGGTTTCCTCCCACATTCCAAAGACATCCAGTAGGTGGATTGGACACTCTAAATTGGCTGTAGGTGACAGTGTTTGTGCACGTGCATGGTATGAATGAATTACCAAGGCAGGGCTAGCCACCCGGTGGTGTAAACCTTGGCTCGAGATGATTGTCACTGCTAAAGGGACAACCCGATCCCATGTACAAAAATGGGAAAAGGGGTTGAGGATGGATGGATGGATTTTTAATCCTTTGCTATAATTCTTTTAACTACAACAGGGCATTGGGTACATCTGTTACAATTTCAGAGCCTTATTTTGCAAAAATATTTTCTGAAGGTATACGTACTGAATAAGCAACTAGCAAACAACACTCCACCAGCATATTTTGAGGTTGTTCAATACTGGTGACAGATCAGTTTAGTGAAAACTCTGTAAGGAAAATGTATTTTGTAGTAGGTGTTAGTATAAATTAGTATCTTCCACCATCTGGTGGAGAAATCCAGAAGTTCACCATTTGTAACAATTTTTATATTTTAAATACTGAAGTACAAAAATGAATCTATATTTCACACAAATATTTGCATTACATTTGCAGTGTATGAATTCTTCAAAGTGAAATATTCACTGCACACTGAAAAAAAATAGCACAAAAAATATAGAGACAATGAGCACTTTGTAAGAAGTGCAGCAATGAAGTGTCTAACAAATGAATAATAATAATAATAATAATAATAATAATAATAATAATAATAATAATAATAAAGAAAAGTTCAATACCACATTAAACAATATGCGAAGAATGCATGTAGTGAAGCTATGTTTAAAAATAAGTATCACGTTTTTGTACACCACCTGTAGCACATAGCAAGGTGTCTGGAAACACGCCACATTCCATCTGGGACACGAGCCTATTCACGTTACCTGTAATCAGGACTTTGCAAATAACGGAATTAAAGAAACATAAAACAAAGTGAAGAGAAATGAAACACCAAATAGCAAGACAAATAATAAGACAAAATGAGATAAAATGTTAGTCAGCAATAAACTAGACAGTAAATGAGCAATAAAAATAAAATGAGCAATAAAAAGCACCATCTATGATGACAAGCAGGCAAGGTTACAGACTGAAATTAGTTACCCATTTTGAGGACAGGAATAACCAAAGCCTCCTTAATATAGAAAGGAAAAAATTCATCTTCAAGAGTGGTGATGATGATCTACTCAAAAAAAAAACAACCCTAATGCCTGTAATTGAACAAAGATAGACCTAACCTGCGTAAATAGTAGTAGATATACTGGAAAGAATAAGCTTGAATTAATTACAATTAATTAAACTGCAAATATAGGCCATCTAATCTTCATCTATTAGGGAAAACTGTCGTTGTGTCAGCTGTTGAAAAGAATGACCTTAATATGAGTGACCTTGGCTGCAAAGTACCAAACTGTGCTAATTCTCACTTTTCAGATGATAAAAGTTACCATGTGGTGAGGCAGTCTGGACTGCACAGCATCCCAGCCACATAGATAAGTGTAGTCAGTCAATTCACTGCTGCAGAGATCTCTCTGGATAAATACTCCGATTTTTTCTGGGAAATCTCTGGTAAACCAGCAATTGAGAACCCAGATCAATCTTGCTCTGAATCAGACCATAATGACACCACTTATGTTTGAACCTTTGACCTGATCTCATTAGTTCTTGGTGCTCAAAGTCAAAGTCAAACAGTGGTGTTTAAGTGACCAAGCTGGCATGGTATGTTTAGGCTAAGACCGCCACTTCTTTCCTAATCTTCCTTCTGTTGAAATAACACAATATTATAAGGTCTAGACTTGTACACTTGTAATTATTTCATAGTTTATTGTGACAGTTTAAGCTCACTATTGTTATTATGCATGTCTCTGCTATCATTGTCTGTTTGTCTATTATTGTTACTTAATCTAATTGTGGAGCTTTTCTCTCTGGGCCTCCACTGAAAATGGACCTGGTCCAGTTGGATTATCCCAGTTAACAAATGTAAAATAAAAAATAAAAATAAATAAAAACTTTCAGAAAGAGGTGAGAGATTGATTGTCAATAAATTCATCTTACTTATTGCTATACCACTCCAAGAACTGGCTGATCAAAAAAATCTAAAAAGCTCCACTCTGACCAAGTCTATTCTGCTGCTCTGCCTTCAGTCAACATCCAGTGATTCAACCTGGGATTGGTCAAGTTAGAAAATTACAGTCAAGTGATTGGTCCAAGTAATACAGTCTATCACCATGTCGGTAGTTACCACAGTTCACTTGACCTAACTGACGGGACACACTTTTCAAAAATGCAAATAAAAACAAAAAGAAGAATGAAAAGAAAAAAAGAAGAAAGAAGTCCTGCAGTGTCAAAATGGAAGTTGGCATCTTTACATCCCCTGCAATATCCCAAATTTGGTGAGATCAGAATAACAGTAACACTGCACGTTTGATGAAACATAGATCAACCAAAGCATTCAGTAATTCATGCCTCATTTAAAATAGCAGTTCACAGAACAAACTGATGTGTATATATACATACACAGATGTGTGTGTGTGTGTGTGTGTGTGTGTGTGTGTGTGTGTGTGTGTGTGTGTGTGTGTGTGTGTGTGTATACATATCCAGTTTCAGTATGCGATGTTAGCTGACTACAGCAGTGCAGAGTGTTCTCACTTTAGCTGCTGTTGTGCAGAATGTGGAATTAGTATATTTTATTTATTTAATTTAATTTTATTTTATTTTAAATTTGTTGATAGGGATAGCCCGACTGGATACACGTCCATTTTCAGCGGAGGCCCAGGGAGAAAAGCTCCAAAGGTATACATATACAATCATTACAATGTCATATAGAACAGGAGTAATTATAACATAATACAAATATAACACATTTTATAGTCTAGTTAAATTTATGGAAATATACCACATTTTATAATACAGTTAAATTTGTACAGTCTAACAATCTTCTAAACTGGCTTAACAAAGATATTTGAGTACCACTTACATACATAGGATAGGTACCCCAGTATGCATAAAGATTTAGTCAGGCTTGGAGCAGGGACATATGCATTGAGACTTGAAATACTCCTTGAGAGCTATTTTAAATTGAGATAGGGTGGTATCCAGGGTAATGTTAGCAGGAAGGGAATTCCAAATTTTGCCAGCAGAGTTTGAAAATAGAGAGTCACCAGCTGAGTTGTTGGATTTGATGGTTTGCACTAATAGTCTATTAGATGACTGGAGTGATATGGAGTTGGAGTGGGGATAAATGATGTTTTTCAGGGCAGGTGTATTATCTGGTTGGTTAAGTGCTTTGTGAGCAGCAATGAGTTGATTATACTGAATCTGCCTGGGTAGCTCTAGCCATCCGAGATAATTTAGATTTTTACAATGATGTGTTCTATAGGGTAAACTAGTTGCAAATCTAGCTATGTTATTATAGCAGCTTGAGAGTTTATTAAGATCAGATTTATTGAGGTTGGCAAGTAAAGGGGAAGGATAGTAGAGTGTAGAGAGTAGATGGGAGCAGGCAATGGAGGTCCTAGCATATGGGGTAAGGAATGGCTTTATCCTATAAAGTGAGCCCAGTTTTCTGTTAATGGCTTTGATTGTTTTGTTGACGTGCACATCAAACTTAAGATTGTTGTCTAAAATAACTCCTAGCAGTTTTGTACGGGCATCTGGAGAGATAATGGTTCCATTATTAGCCTTATTGGAGAGAGATAACGCCATTGATCTTTGAGTGGGGGTGAAAAGTAGGAGCTTTGTTTTATTAGGAGTTAGAATCAGACAGTGAGCGGCAAGCCATTTCTCTACTAGGTTGAAACTACTCTGAGTTACTGATAGCAGCTCTGTTTGCGAGGTGCCAGTGCAGATCAACACTGAGTCGTCTGCATATTGAATGCAGATGGCTTCGGGGATTACAGTGTGGAGGTCATTGATAAAAATGGGAAACAGAAGTGGTCCCAAGATAAACCCCTGTGGGACACCTAGAGTGTTGGTTAGGAGGTTTGAGAGTTTGTTCTGCTATAAGACGGATTGTTGTCTATTATGCAGGTAGGATTCAAACTATCGGAGAGAGTGATTACCTAGGGACATTGTTGCCAGGGTGTTGATGGGAAGTTGGTGGTTAACCATGTCAAAAGCCTTGGACAGGTCCAAGAAAAGGGCTGAAAATAGCTTGTTGTTGATCCCATTATAGTTTATTGCATTAGAGAAGGTGAGGAGAACTGTTACACTGTGCATGAGGGCTAAAATACTGAAAGGTATGTTGTGGTTGTGTGTGAGTGTGGTGTGGGTGTGGATGTCAAATGTGATTTAGTGATCAGAAAAGAAAACTAATGTAGCTTTTTTCAATTAGGTGTGATCAGGCAATGTGTGAAACTAATTAGTACTTTTGCTGGAGAGTTTCTTTCAGTATCTTGTATGTCATACATTTCAGCTGTTGACATGTTTGAAAAAATGTATCTATATCTATATATCTATATCTATATCTATATCTATGCACACACACACACACACACACACACACACACACACACACACACACACACACACACACACACACTCACACACACATATACATACATGCATCTATATATATATATATATATATATATATATATATATATATATATATACATATACATATCCATGTATATATATATATCTATATATATATATATATATATATATATATATATATATATATACACACACACATTTATGATTATCAGCAGTATCAACCACCTTTTTTAACATTTTCTACATGGGGTCAGGGTATTGTGTTAACTGTCGCCATCTCTCTCAGTTCAATGCCACACTCCTACCTTCTTCAACATTCTTGTCTGACTGTCACAGGTCTTCTCTCACACAATCCATCCACCTCTTTGATGGACATCTTTGTTTCCTCTTATTATTTTCCATTCTGTCCCAAATTGTCTTTACCAGATTGTCTCCTGCTTTTCTGTACATGTGTTCATACCATTGTAATCTGTTATCTTTGATCCTTTCTGCAATTGGAACAAATGTGGCTTCTCCTCTTATGTCCTCATTTCTTTGCTTATCCCACAGTGTGCATCCTACTACCCTTCTCAGACACTTCATTTTCATCACCTCTAGCTCATTGGCTCTACCTTTACTGCCCAGGTTTCTGTACCATACAGTAGTACTGGTCACACCACTGTCTTGTACACCTTACTTTTCAGCTTCTTTGACATTCTTCTGTCATTCATTATACCTGAGACTCTGTGCAAGTTCTACAGCCCCTCTGATTCTAGCTTTGACCTCTTCATTCAGACTTCCTTTCTCCTCAACCACTCCTCTCAGATACTTGAAGCTATTAACCTATTCCACTATCTTCCATTCTATCTCAATTCTCAGCTTCTGATTTCCCCAATTTGCTGCTATTACCACTGTCTTACCTGTGCTTAGTTTCATCCCATGTGCCTTCAGTTTTGCATTTCATTCCCTTATTCTTTGCTGAAGTTTTTGTTCAGTCTGCCTGTAATGCCACATTGTCTGCATACAGCAACTTTGTTGATCCATCCCCTCTGACCTATTTGGTAGTGTAGTCCATCACCAGTATGAACAGCAGTGGACTCAGAGCTGAACCCTGGTGCATACCCACTCCCACTAGGAGCCCCTCTGAGAGACTCAACACTGTTTGCACTTGAGTCACTGGGTCCTTGAACATAGCCTGCACTAATTATACCAATTCTTCTGGGACTTGAACCACTGCAGTACTGTCCAAATCAGCTTTCTTAGGACCTTGTCATATGCTTTCTCCAAGTCTAGGAATGCCCAGTTGGACTCTTTCCTCATCTTTAGGTCCATACAGCCTACCTGGACCTGGCGAAGGCTTTCGATACAATACCCCACTCGGGTATCATTGAAAAACTCATCAACTTAAATGTAAACCCATACATTACAAGATGGGTTGCAAACTGGCTGAGTGACAGAACCCACAGGGTCAGAGTTGCTGGCGCCATGTCAGACTCAAAGCCTGTCACAAGTGGTGTCCCACAGGGCTCAGTCCTGGGCCCACTCTTGTTTGGCATCTACTTTTCTGAAGTACAAGCAAACACAGGAGGTTTATGGCTGACAAAGTTTGCAGGTGACTGCAAACTGGGCGCTGTAGTCGAAAACACATCTGACACAGATATCCTTCAGAAGGGTCTCACAGAAACAGATAACTGGTGCCAGAGCCATGGCCTAAAGTTAAATGCCAAGAAATGCATAGTCATACCCTTCGGGAAAAACAAGGTTACCCCTAGCTACCATATAGGTGGCAATCCACTGATCACAGAAGAAGTTATCAGGGACCTGGGGACCCAGGTTGACAGTAGCCTTTCATTCGACACTCATATTGCTAAAGTAGTTAGGAAGACCTTCTACATTGCCCACCTTATCATGAAGGGATTCACATCTAGATCAAGGGAGGTCATAGTCTCCCTATACTCATCACTCATCAGACCAATGATTGAGTACAATGCCCCTTTCGGAATGTATCTGACCCGACACTTGCAGCAACTGGAGAGGCCACAAAAGTTCCTCACCGAAAGGATAAAGGGTCTCAAAAATCTGTTTTATGCTGCCTGACTGAAAGAACTCCAGCTATATTCAGTTGCTTACCGCTTGCTCAGAGGTGACCTGTGCCTGACATACAAGGCCATGTCAAACCCAGATTTGATGAACATGTTTCATTTCAAAAAATCTAGATCCCTCAGAGCCACAAGGGCGGGAGACTTAAACCTCGACACGGTTATTAATAGGACGTGCTGGAGGGATAGATTCATCACCCAAAGACTCCCCATGCTGTGGAACAAAATCCCGGTATATGTGAGGCAGAGCACCTCGCTGGCCTTGTTCAAGAGGAATCTTGACCAATGGATGGGAGATCACAGATACACCCCAGGGGTTACCTCAGTGTCACTGCTCGACAGAGGCACAGCAAAATAATGGGCATAGTTTCTCCAAACTAAAGGAGTGGCGTAAGCCACAAAATTATGGGCTAGGCTTGTAAATGCCCTCGGGCAGATAGCCTAGTATGAACCTATGAACCTATGAACCTATTTAGCTTCTTTTAAACTATCTGTCTCACTGAAAACATCACATCACTTGTGCTGCATCCTAATCTGAATCCAAATTGCTCATCTCCCACCTTACATTCTACTTCTCTGTGTATCTGATTGTCAGTCATCCACTCCAGAAAATTGATGCAGTGTGACAGGAGTTTGATGCCTCTGTATTACCCAGAGTTGTGGATGTCCCATTTGTTCTTGTACACCGACATGAGTATGATTGTTCTCTAGTCATCTGGGATATGCCTTTCTCTCCACTCTGCTATGAGTACCCTCAGGAGCCATTTCTCCCCATCTCACCCAGCATCTTTATTATATCAGCTGTAACCTCATCTGAGCTTGCTGTTTCCATGACTTTATTTTCCGTAGTGCTATTCTTGCTTCTTCTAGGGTGGGCTCCTCTTCTTCTCTCATCTTAGGCTGTGTTTGGGGAAGTACAGCTTCTGTGGGGTTTTCTTCATTCAGAAGCTGCTGGAAATGTATTTATTTATTTATTTTATTTATTTAACATTTGTTTATCAGGAAAGTCTGACTTGGAATGAGCCAATTTTCAGCAGAGGCCTGGAGAGAAAAGCTCCAGAGGCATGTCTTTGTAATGTGGGAGGAAACTAGAGCACCCGGAGGAAAGCCACATGAAGGCAGGGAGGACATGCAGACTCCACACAGAAGGCACCCCAGATGAGAATTGAACCAGAGAACCTCTTGCTGTGAGGCAACAATGCAAAACACTGCATTACTGCAATACAGAAATACTCCTTCCACCTGCCTATGATGTCCTGTGGACTGGTGAGAAGCTTGTTGCTGGCATCCCTTATGAAGGGTGTCTGACTTTCTTCTTTATGTTTCTGTCTTTGTCTTGCAACTTGATATAGTTTCTTTGTGCCACCTATTGAGTCACTTTCAAGAAGCTGGTAGAGTCTCCAATGCCCTGTTCTTTGCTATTGCAACTTCTTTCTTTGTTAGCTAACCAGTATTCCTTCCTAGTCTGGTTGGTCTTTTCTATCACCCACTTTTTCTGGCACTCCTTCTTTTTTTTGATGACTTTCTTGACTTCTGCATTCTACCACAAGATTTCCTTATGTCCCTTATTTCCATACCTGGCTCAGCTACATATCTGTTTTATTGTCCTCACACATACTGTTTTGAGTTGATCCCATTCTTTTTCAACTCCACCTCCTCTTCTTGGGGTGGTAGAGCCTTGAGTAATTCTTTTAACTGTTGTGCTTTTTCGCCAGTCAACTTGAAAACTGAATGAAGTAACACACTGGAGTCTGACCACCACAATAAATGGAATAATTTATTTTGGACAAGCGCTTTCACGTGTATCAAACACGCTTCTTCAGATCCTTAACAAAAGTGTTCTGCTGAGCTGTGCTTATATATACACACTGAGTCATTTCTCTTTAATTAAATAATACACTTGATCAATCATTCAATTAAACAAATGAAACAATTTAGAACAATTTAAAACCTTTGCAGCAAGAGCAGCATCAAGCTCCAGATAAAGCAACCCTATATATTTTGCTCAATAAGTTTGTATGAGAAGTTTGCATAAAAACATGACATGAACCATCATAGAAAACGCCCTAAAAAAGCTCCTAACTATGATTTATGTTAAAAAACATACATTTATTATAGTCCGGTATAAAACAAAGTATGATTTATATAATAGTCTCAAGGTTAGTATATGGAATCAGGCACCTTGACCATGGAATAAAACAGGTACTAAAACTTGCGAGCATATACAGAATACTAACGCTGACAAGTTACTATCAACAAATACATTCTATCCAATGAGAAACCATGTATTCTGTGTATAAATCACATAGAAATATATCTCTGAACCAAAAAATGTAACTCATACGAATATAAAAACTATAAAAACTGTCGTATGAGGAACACAACCGTTGTAATCAATGATCATGTGGTGTAAAACATTAGAACAAATATAAATATAAATATAAAAATATAAAAAAACTTATATTTGTTGAACCCTCTTCAAATGGAATGAGCAACCTTCTCATGCTTTAATAAATAAAGTGCTTGTGCATATAAATAATATAAAAAGCAGTCGACTTGAGAAACAATTCGAAACTTATATAGGTTAACACAATATACCTCAAAAACAGGTTCGGAGCATAAATAGTAGAAGTTCAGTATGTGCGAATTAACAAATATATGATAAAAATCTAGACAACTGACTGCAAGCATAAGTATAAATGAACATAAAAATTAGCAAATGTAAAAAGCTGTAATACAGAGTCAATGAAATTCAATAGACAAGCATATACTAACATATGTAAATACAAAACATTGCCTATATTATAAAATAACTTGTAAACATGTTATAAATTCATAAGCATGTGCATAGAAATATTCATAGTATATGAGTGTAGGTTTGAATATCTATACATGTCTATTCAAAATGACTGTAAAAATAGCTGTACCAGTCAGAGCTTCAGCATAACATTCATGAATGACTAACGTATAAACAGATGAATAAATGTATAAATGAATAACAGGTGGTGGAATGAATTGATTAACTGAAAGAATAAGAACAATCCACCCGCAAAAATAAAATCTAATACTCAAGAATCAATTGTAAAATGTAATGAATTATGTGAAAAATATAAATGCATATTTAAGAAATCTCATGACAATATAAAAGATTAAAACTCTAAACTCAATTCATCATACAGTAAACATATATGTACATATATAGATTATGCTACTGTCTTATATATTACAGATCAATGCATTTATATGTAAGGTGCAGATATGTGATAAAGAAGCCACTAAAAATACTATTCTAACATATATATGTATGTGTGTATTCCCAGGATGAAGCATAATATAAATGTTGTGTTATGCTATGCAAAAATAGGAAAATCCCTGATATTATTCTCCACGGCTTGCTTAACTATGAGAGGCAACATAAGTGGTCTAACTATCATTTTATCTACACAAGCAGTTGAAAAAAGTGGTCTATCACATCTGATTTAATAATATTCTTCAGTACATTTTCCAGTTATAACTCTGATAAGAAAAGGTTTGATGTTTTTGGTCACTGGTATGAGCTGCCTTAAGGATTTCTAAGTAATATTGCAGTTTCTAATCACAGTGAGCTGAATTCTGCAAGTTGAGGGTGCACTTCCAGTGTTATTTACCTTCTTTCTATTGTAGTGTGACTGTGGAGTTATTATAAAAGTTAAGATGCAAAGCCTTTCACATGAGGGACGCAGGTAGGGCTTATCACCCTGCAAAAAAGTTTTTTTGTTTTTCTGTCTTTTATTCTTTCTTTTTTAGATATGCTGGGTTAGATTAATTGATATTGTCAGTTTTAGATGAAAGGACATGCCCGTTTATTTATCTATCTAACTATCTACATATATCTGTAGTACTAGCAGTAACAGTAAATATTGAACTTCAGTTTTGCTGATACTCAGATGATGATATACAAATTTATCAACAATCAAATGGTTGACATTTAAACCTGCTTGAAAACATATAAAGGCTAAGTAGGGGGGAGGGTAAGACCACCCTGCACATCCTGATGTAGGGACCACCTTCTTCTACTTCTCCTACGCATATATCTATATCCATACCTCTCTCTATATACATATCTATTAGCCAGATTCAATAAAGCCTACATGGTAGTAGACTGTTTTGATTTCAGTAAGTGGCTTTACATGGTGTGTAGAGCTGTACAGAGCCACACAAACAAGGTAAACACCATGGCATGCTAATTACAGCTTAAGCAACTGATTTGTATCCTAATCAACCAATCCAAGATTGATGAGCTATTTAACAAACTATAAGGTAACTGTGTAGACTCAGTGCTGGTTTTCCTTGTGAATTCCAAAACCTATAGGAATACAGCCATGGAAAGGAGTCTACACAGAAACAATGTTAAGGGCTGCTGCTACTTTAATTCATGTATGTCTAAGAGTTTTCAGACCCCATGTAACACATCACAATCTACATGACATGGAAATTGTAGAAAACTACAGAGTGGCTAGAGGCACACTATAGGAACTCTGCAGCCTCTGTCATCCTCACCTCAGATCCAGGGCAAACTGAGGGCAGCCCATCCCAGTGGAGACAAAGGTATGTGTAGCCCTTAGAATTTTAACTAGAAGTACCTTTCAGAGACCAACAGGGACATGCTGGGTCCATGAGTTCCTAAGTGCTATGCTACAGCATGCCAGTGATCACATATATTTTACTTGTAGTCCTGAGGACAGGGCCACAAATATGCAGGAGTTCTACTCTGTATTACACTACCCTGAAGTACTGGGTGCCATAGATTGCACACATATAGGAATGAAAGCACCACCCGGGGAACAGGGAAGGTTCTACATAAATAGAAAAGTCTTCCACTTTATTAAGTCATGTGTAATGCCAAGGGAATCCTCTTGAATGTGTGTGCTGACAACCCAGGCAGTTACAATAACTCACATATCTGGCACACCTCCAGACTGTATCAGATGTTTACTAAGGAGGATATCCCACAGGATCATTTACTGGTGAATGCAGGTTATGCACTGGAACCGTGGCTGATGACACCCATCAGAAATGCACTCACACCTGCTGAAGAATGCCATAATTAGGCACACTCTCAAACCAGAAATATCAGAGAGTGTCTGTTTGGGCTGCTGAAGTCACTGTTCATAGGATTATAGATGGTTACTAGGTTAACAGTCCCAGGGTCCTTACAAGCCTAGCCAAGTTCAAAGCATGTTCCTATTTGTGTCTGGTTCAAGCAGGCACTAAAATCAGCACCTATTGCTCCTGTCCAAGAGGGACCCAGGTGGAACCTTCGGGTGAATTTCTGGTTACCTTCTAATTGTTCAAATTCGTTGCCCTTTCTTCAGTGTAGTGCGATCTTGGAAGTGGTATATTTAAGTAGTGGGGTTTGGGGGGGTTTAGTTTTGGTCCATTGAGGTGTTTTCCGTGGTGGCTAAGTGGTTCCTTTCACATGGAAAGGATGTTGGTAGTCCGTGTTTTTGGTTTAATGATGTTTCTGAGAAGTGGAGTCGGGTAAGTGAAATTCGAAGAAATGTAATTTAGATAGGTCAAAGTGACACATGCAGATATACTAAGCACTAAGTCAGCTATGCACCCTGAGCATCACACACAAAGCTTATGTATCTCTGAATCTGAAAGATAGAAAACAGAGATATGGCACAGTTATCATCACTTGCACAAGGTGTTGTGTGGGGGTCAGGAAGCCTAGGCTGACACAAAATGTTGGTTAGTGTGTGTGTGAGTAAGAAAGAGAAGCGGGGGGCAGACAAAGTAACAAATGGCCAGTGTGACAAAATGAGTTTTGAGCTTCTCATGTGAACCATGAAACTTGTGTATGTGTGTCTGTATGGGTCCCCCAGGTGCAATCAGTGTGTTAGTGGCTGTATGAACATAACCAAGCTCTGTGCTAGCTCTGTGCCATGGTAGTTAGACAGGTGTGAGCCATGCATGGTAGACATGACAGTTCATTATTATCGTACCCAACCACGAGAACTGGCTCTGCCAGGAGTTGCACTGGCATGTCCACCCCCAAGGTCAAATGCGCCACTGCTACCTGAATGTGATTGATGTCTGATGGACATGTTCCCCACATAAGGACACCCAGGACCATGACCCCATAGCTTGCCATGTCTGGGTATGGAGACCTCAACCATTGATGGAACAGTGGAAGTACTGTCACTATGGGAGTGTGATCTGGCACTGTCACTTTGGCTAACAGCAGATGATGTGGCTGACCTATGCCCATGAGGATGCCGTCCCACTCCCAGCAGATGTTCCATCACTGACACTGCCCAGTCCAACATGTCATTCATTCGAGCCACTGAATCAGCATCATGGTGGAGGCAGTCATCCATATTAGCCTGTATCACATCTACACCCTACACACTTGTGTAGAGCACCTATATGAATGCACTTGTACCTCCATGACTGCCCTAAACATATGTTGAGTGACACAGAAAAGAAAGAGACATCTGGATCAGGTGGAGGATGGACAGTAGGCCTCTTCTGAACACCTTTTACAACCCTCCTGTGTGGCACCTCACCACGCTTTGGCTATGGTCAGAGTCAATAGACATTGAAACTGCAGTAACCACACTTCTCTGATTGATTTTATCACCCTCCACCTGTCCAATATCTGAGGGATCACTGGAAAGGGAAGGCGTGGGCCTACTGGCTGTATCCAGTGGAATTTCTGGGGATGGCTGTATGCAACCTCAGTGATAAATTCAACCACTGCACCCTGACTGTGCCTCTGTTTCTCCACCATCATCATCATCATCAGAATCTCTGCTGATATTCTGAAATCAGTTGGTAGAAGTCCCGCACTTCTACTGTCAGGATAACTTGTGATAATAAGCAACAAACACAGGAAAATATTAATACCTACACTACTATATTCAAGTATATACTAACAAACTAACAGTGGTGCCACTATTTCAGACAGTACAGTAATACACACAACATTCCTGACATCAACATATCACACAGTAACTTTGAACTGCTCATCAGTACTGACTTAAAAATGCTTGGCTTACTATGTGCAGATGATGATATGCTGCCTATGCCAGATGGTCTTGGAAGAAATTAAGCAAAAGGTAAGGACAACATGATCACCATTAACAGTAACATGGGTGATTATTTTTCTCTTTATATGTCCATCAACTATACTTTCAACAAGAACTTGGATGACAAGTCTAACCTAAGCCCATGTATAATCAGTCAGAATGTGTTGTTAACTGTATCAATCTTCAATCCCACCCCAATAAAATCTTGCTAAACAGAACTAATGTATTCATTTAAATTGTTTTACTATACAACAGCATTTAACAATTGTGATACCAAAGCCTACCTGGAAGCTCCTCCTGGGACATGCTTGCTGTCCCTGAAATAGTAGCACCAGTGTCAAGAACATGCTGTTCTGCACTTTCATGGGAGCTGCCTGGATCCCTGACAGTGGACAGGAACTCTACATTTGCTGTTAGTGATGGCTCGGTAGCAGGCCCCCCAGTACCAATCCACTCATGGGCCACTGCAGCTACTCTCCTCAATGCAGATGAGATCATGTCAGTGGCCCTACGATGCACCTGATCATATGTCCTGCTGTATCCACATACTGCATTCGGTTTACCTTTGAAAGGTTGAAAATCAACCTGCCGAATGGCCCTTTGTGCGAACCGGAATGACGAAAACTGTCATTCTGAACTGCACCGATGTTTGAAAATCAGCAAATCGAAAACCAGATTCTCTGATTTTCGAACTACAATTACGAATACAGATCATAATGCAGGGGGGCAAGCCCCCCTGCACCCCCCACCCCCCCTACTTTATTATTCTGACTCCAAGGTCACACTACAGTGGGGAAAGGGTCAACTTCCCAATCCCCACTATAGCGCACTTCACACCCACAATGCCGAATCTGCAATGAGCGAATGTCAAAGTGCAGTCACTCATTGCACATTCGCTGCATTTCAATTCGGGTATCTGATAACTTGAAAACATACTTCCGCACAATTGCCTTTCGACAATGAATATTTCAAGTTTTCAAAGGTAAACCACTGCATTCATGATTGCAACTATCTGCTGCCACATTTGCATTCTGCCTGACATATCTCCATATCCCCTCACAACCAGGAAGGCACCATGTCACCTAAAAGCTTCCACATTGACCAGATTATCAAGGCCACTGAAGGGTGGTTTTCAGGGATTGGAATGCTTGGGTGCCATAGTTCTGGGTGTCCTAAATGACAACAGAAGGATGATGCACATACCTATCACATAACTACAAAATAACTGTTCCCAGATAAATTAGAAAATGAAGCATTTCAGTATTACCCACAAGAAACATAAAACAGTCTAGAGATTTGAAATATGAGCAACATGCTGGATGCAAAAAAAGGAGAGTAGCAATAGCTAAATATCCGTGCTTGTGCCATAACAGAAATGCAGCTTTGTACCTCCACCCCAAAAGAACAGGCAAGTGACACATTTTGCTAACAAACCATCATTGAAATGCTAAAAGTGCTATCAAATGAAAAGTCTTTAAAACATGTCTACAGATTTAACATAGAACATTCCTTTTTAAGGTATTGCCAACCATGTATACCTGTGATATGCTCTGACAAACATGCCCATGCCATCAGTACACTTCTGACTAATGCATATAGATAAAAATGTAGCCTTTGCTAATCAAAGTATATATAAAACTATTAAACAGACATTTCTTAATGACATTTCAGCATATGCATAGCTGAAAAATGCAAATATACCTTTTCAAGTTCAATAATTTTCTGTGCAGGTATATCCCAAAGTAATAGCCTCTTTTCTGTGTTCTCCGCATAAAGTCTCCTCACCTTCAGTTTCCCTAGCTACACAGTTCCTTTTTATGGTGTAGATTCAGAACTTTCAGCATGGTAAAGATGAAAATCAGGTGGGAACTCATTAGAATTGCTTCATCCCAAATACGTGGCTCCATATACAGATGAAACATAGTGCAGGCACTCCCTCTGTGTTTGTTTTTAATGAATTGCAACTGTGAATGATTACTGGTAGGGAGAAGAAAAACACAACAGCAATGTTGACTGCCCTACCTCCAGTGGGTGTGTCAGATTAGACTTACAAAGTGTTAAATGTAATTTTCTCAGTGTTGGAAATGTAAGTAAGCAACACACAATTCACAGGTTCTGTTCATTAACATCCAACCTCCCTTCATTTTTTGACAACTACATATTATATTATTGCCATTTAGTTTGTTTGTGTCTTTTGGCTTTTCCCAGTTAGGGGTCACCACAGCAGAACTCCAGTCCACTAATGATTGGCAGTAGAGTTTTACGTGCTGGCTTGCCGGGCCTAATGCACAACCTTCAATGAAGGAACACCCGTTCATGCATGTCGCCACACAGAAGACGCTCTAACTGCGAATCGAATGGGCAACGTCTAACTGTGATGTGACAACGCTACCGCAGCACCACCACCGCAGTCTATATTATTGCCGTTTGGTATCCTCACAAATTTTAAGGACAATGATATAGAATGGCTTAAAGACTGCATGTCTCAGATTACTGGCCCGATAAGGGAAGAATAAGTGACAAACACTCATAGTACTGTAGATGATGCTGCAGTTGATTGTATGCAGAATGATTTCAGATCCTTGCTGAACAAGTGTTTGTGTGACAAAGAGGGATAAGGCACCCCTACTGTGTTCTAAAGGTTCATTGGAGTGAGAGTTCAAATCCAGACCTATGTTAAAATATTTCATGTGTACTAGAATTTTGTAGTGTTTGTCATAGGCTGTTTTTCCTCATTTAAACTACTTTTCCCTTTTTTGGGGGGGGGGGGCAGTGTTTGTGTGATGCACAGATTAGCGCAAAAAAGGGAAAAGAAGAAAAAATGAGTGTCAGGTTTGGCTGTGCTTATCTTTTTTACACAAAGTGCAGCAGTGTGCAAACACTGATTAGTGGCCCACCCAGGAAGCAGACAGAACACCTGCAGAACACCTGCAAACAGGGTGTCTATAAAAGGGAAAAGGTCAAAAACAATACATCATTGCAATTTTTGCTTTCCATCATGCAACTTTACTTAACAGTGTTGGGCGGCAGTTAGCAAGGTTCTCCAACAGCTGCGGCCATCAAACACCTGCAAACAGGACTCAGCCAATAACTGAATACAGATGTATTCAATTAATTCTATTGGGCTCCACACAAACACACTAAGTGGCTTTGCATGGTAGTCAATACAGAGAACTTAGGAATGATTAGGAAATTAGGAAATGTCATATAACTAGTCCTGCAGCAGCAAGTGTAAGTGTAGGGTTGGAGTACTGATGGTTCTGGATTCTAGTACAGGGTATGTAACCTATTTTTACTGTTGTGACAGTGCAATGTATAGCAATGAAATTAAAAATAGACAAGTGTTATTTCAACATTCTTGTGACAACAGGTATAAGTGTAGGACTGTCATGTATATGCTCCTGAGTTCTAATACAGAATAGTCTACTCTTTTACTGCTGTTACACTTCCCATTATATACACTCTCACTTATAAAACTTTAGATAGTGGAGCTGATATGAATTATATGTATGAGGGATAAGACACCATTATTGTAATTTCAGATGTATGACTAAGGTTATACTGTCTACTATATTTCTGCTAGCTGGACTTGCATGACCTTCCCAATTACATAAAACACATGCACAACTGGATCTATATACAATAATCCTGTCAGGTACCACACATACATGTGTAACACCGAAACTATCATCTGTATTTATGCATGATCCCTGGCTATATCTGAGCAGCACTTCTTTTGTGGTAAAGATGGAAAATCAACACTGTAGAAGAAAATGTTTTGTCACTTATGCCTAGGTTTGAATCCCACATAAAGGCAAAACCAAATGTGTCATGTCATTACATTTATGCCTCCATGCATGTCTGTAAATTTAACTCACCTAACAGTTACCTCCCAATTTCCAATATATATTTCCAAGATATATTACCAGATACCCTTCAAACTAAGGCCAAAATTAACATTCTAATTTCAAGTATGTATTTCCTCCCTGCTTGGAACTGCTGCTCTCCTCTTAATATTGTGCAAACATGGTTGGCATTGTTGCTTGTGTTTCCACACTACCAGTAAACAGGATAACTGGAATTGGTGGGAAAGCATCAGTTTCCATTGCTCTAGTTCAGCTGGTAGACACGGCTGGCATTAGAGAGGAAGGTGCCCAGTTTAAGTCACAGAGGTGGGGTGTCCAGGAGTCCAGGATATTTATTGGACTCATCTTAAAGCACCACAGTCAAAGGCTTCTGTAGGGGAACTATTCTGGCTCCCAGTATAAGTCTGAGGCATGTAATAGTTTGGCTCAGGCTATATCCAGTGCCATTGGCACCCCATGCACTGGTGAGCAGAGTAGGTATCATTTTAATGACCTACATAGGTAAAAAAGGGATACCCTCAACCGTTGTTTGAATTAATTTGAGACTGCAGACATCCCACAGCTGTGTAAGTGAGTACTTGTAATACTTAGAAAGCTAAATATAGGCAAG
The DNA here is from genome assembly GCF_019279795.1 of Protopterus annectens. Lineage (NCBI taxonomy): Eukaryota > Metazoa > Chordata > Ceratodontiformes > Protopteridae > Protopterus > Protopterus annectens. The sequence continues at coordinate 1,779,808,481 of NC_056725.1, read as the reverse complement.
ACTGGTATGCATAATGCTCTTCTGTTCTTTTCTGTTCTTTCCCCAGCTGCTGTTGAATGTGAGATCAACAGGCAGGCTCATGTTACTCGAATGGTTCATAGGTTCATAGGTGTTTACTAGGCTAATGACCACAAGGGCCTTTTTAAGCCTATCCAGAGACTGAGGGAAGCAAGTGGTATGTATACAGCACAAGAAAAGTGATGTTGTAGCTTTAAAAGTTAAAGATAGCTTTTTGGGTTTTTTATACAGTTGTATCAAACTGGTTATGCATATCCCTACAGTAAAAGCAAGTATGCATGCATTACTCTCTAGCACAAAACAATTGTATGAGTCAAATATTAGACTGTAGTCAGAGGTGCTGGGTTCAAATACCATGAATCACAACTATACAATACTACATTTCATTAATAATATTTGCATTAAATTAAAAACTCTATACTAGTGGCTCAAATGCCTTATGCTAACTGTAATCTGTATAATTGGAACACGTATATGTGCAATATATGCACATATTCAAGGATAACTTTCAGCAATCTGTAGTATAGTGTATAGGTATACTTAAATGTAATACTTCAGATAAAAGAGCTGTATAATTATGTTAGTGCATTATGTGTCACATATTGTGGTACTAATTTTATCTCTTTTTTTTTCTCTCACCCCAAGCCTTATCTCTCTTTTTTATTTTCTATTATGTGTTATCAAAATGTCTCCATGTCATCCATGTGTACCACATTACTATAAATGCTATGCAGCACAGCGAGGGAGGCCAGCACCAGTGGATCAGTCTACCCCAGCTCCACTGGCTCCAGCACCAATTCCCAGCACATCCAGAAACCAACCTGGTAGCACTGCCTCTGCTGCCCCTGCACTACCTGCTCTGTCAGGTGGTACTGCCCTGGAAGATGGTGCAATGGTACCCTTCAGGAGCAGTGGTGGAAGTGGTGATTTCAACACCATCTAGGAGATGCCAGGCTTGGTGCATAGGGTCATGCAGTGCACCATTGGTGTATACCTATGCTGGATGGAGAAGTTGTTCTCCCTCATGGTCCATAGGACAAGAAGATGTCAAGCACTCCAGCCACCAGTGGAGTAAGAGGACAGTCATGACAGTCAAGTAGGTGAAGATTTGATTCTCACTGTCTCTAAGCTTGAAGGGCATGAGCATATGTTGTCCTCTCCTTCAACCTAATCATGGTGTCCCCAAACCTTTTGCATCCCTCACAATACCTGTCTTTTGTCTTGTTTGACTTGTTTGTTTGCATTTGCTTCCTCACCTACCCAACTCACCTACCCAGTTACCTCATCCATGCATACTTAACTGAGTTAAAAAAAGGGCACCTGTCCCACAAAAAAAAAAAAAAATTCCCATACATAGCTCTTCATTTTGTACATGTCTTCCTGATGCACTTGATTCAGCCCAATTGGCTATACAACATGATTACATTGTTGTCACCCCTCTCTGTATTGGTAACAGTTCAACTTCAGCTAATATTCTGCAAATATTATTAGTTTTTACTGAAGAAATGGATAGCTACGGTTCTTTTCAACCTCCTTCCTGCACATTCCTGTATTGCTTTCCCTTAGTCTGCTCACCCCAGCTTACTCCCCATTTCACCACTTTCCTATCCAACCTATTTTAACACCTATAATCTGGTCAAAAAATAGAATCACATACAACACACATAAGTACCAGGAAAAAGCAATGGACATTTTTAGTCTCTATGTTTGAGCAGAATTTTGCATTGCGCACCTCAGCATAATTCTGCTTAACCCAACTATGCTATGTCAACACAGAGTAATATATGCTGAATATACTATTATATTATTGTGTGTGTGTACTCTACACAGCTATTTCCTATCATGCTATGAATGTATATTTTGGGGTTATTAAATCCCTCCACCTGTCTATAACCTCCTGTCTCAATTTTTTGTACATGGGGTTGGAGTGTCACAGCAACAGCAAACCTCATCTGGAGCCAATGATTACAGCGCCAATGGCCAAATGTCATAATAAAATTGTTTATTTTTTTCTTTCAATAATCTATTGTAGGATAACATCTGCCACTGTTAAGTTCAGTTGTGTTTCTTCCTTAAGCAGCCTTAATTCGTTACCACACCTCATTAATAAGTTACATACGCTTAAGACTCGTTATTAACTCTTTGATAAACAAAATAACACATAAGTGTTCAACAAAAAACATTTCTTTTTGTAGCAACAAGTTATCTATAATATGTATAGTTCAGATGTAGTTCAGTTACACATTTAACAGAGGTACTAATATTTCTAAGCATTGCAGTAGTTTTTTAGTTAAATTTCCATAACTGTTCAATATGTTTTAATGATCAAACAACATTAGTTTCTGAGATGTTTATTAATATTATTCTTACCTTGCTTTCTAGAACACTAAGTTAATTATGATTTTATAAATTGTGTAATTCTCTAAAAGTCAGTTTAGGACAAAGAAAACCTATCTATGTGTTTCTTTAAAGAGAAGGACAAGCCAGCAATGAGAAATCTTACTGAAACATCTACCTGGAGATGTGGAGAAGATAACAAATGTATTCAGTTTTTGCATCAGTAAAATTGATTCATTTTTCATACCACAACTGTATTTTTACTAGCATACTTGTATGCCTTGCTCTGTTGGGATATATTTATATGGCTCCCAGTGTGGGAAATATCTCATGTGCTTTTTGGATTCAAATCGGTTAGTGAAGGATATATGTCATTCATTCTAACTGGTTCCCAGCTATACCTCCACAGTAAATATTAAAATTTCCAATAAAAGGCAATAAGTAAGTCCATCAAATGTAGATGAACATAATGATAATAATATGAAATTATATCTCCAGAGATAGGTGGTTACTCAGTAACCCTAGTAACATTTCTAGATGTTTCTCCAGGATCATCCTATTGTCTAATTTTGTCTGTTCATATTTACATAAGTAATTCCAAAACCATGCAAGTTATTCAAAGATATATATTTTAAAGGTTACATAATGCATTGACACCTCTGTTCAGAGCACAATAATAGATACAAAATGTTGTTTGTACACTATTTATATATTTTCATATTTTTCATATTTCTCTAAATTTTACAATAAACAAGCAAAAACCACAGAATTTCCTAACTTCACATGCAAACTCATATCTGGGTGAACAAAATACTGCTAACAGTATGTCTATCACTTGAGTTATTGCAAATTGTTTAAAACATAAATTATAACAAATGTTATTTACTATGTTTATTTTGACTTATAAAATCTAAATTAAGGCATATAATCTAATAAATGTGAACACTTTGAAGGCTAATTTGCTCTGAATATTGTGTCATTTACACTTTTTAGTGTTTCTTATGGGCTAGAAATATGGACATCTTTAAAATTTGAGGATATAATTTCATTTTGTCAAAAGAATTAGGGATGCAATCATTAAAATTTAAAGTACAAACTAGCAGAGATTTGGGAAGGAAATGAGTTAAAGAATATGGCACTTTCCTATCACAGTGCTCCATCCATTTCAAAATTAAATACACATTATATGTGTTCACTTCAGATGCTTGTGTTCCAAACATTCAAAAACCACTGTATCAAAGGAAGAGACTTGAGTGCCTTGTGGCTTGACTAGGCTCCTGCTGATGCTTGAATTTGAATACAAGTTCAAGCAAAGCCATGAGTGGCAATACTGCTTACACTTAAACTCAAATATGAATTCAGGCAATTAGCAGTGGGGAGGGTGCTGGAGGGAGGTTAGGATTAGGGAGCAGGACAGGGATTTTAGGGTTAGGGAGCACCAAAGGAGTTTTAGTGGTAGGTAGCAGGGAGAAGTAAAGTTGGTTTAGGTTTAGTAAGTGATTTAGTCATTTAAACTTTGGGGGTTAGAGCTTTAGCTTTAGGGGCAGGTAGGTAATTTTAGGTTTATGGAGTGATCTAGGAATTTACTTTTGAGGGTGGAGTTTTAGGGCTAGGGAACATTCAGGGAATATAGGTTTAGGGAAGGATGCTGGAGTTATAGGTTTAGGGAGTGATTGGGGACTTTAAGGTTAGGGAGAGGGAGTGAAGATTTAGGGTAACGGACCAAGGAGATGGGTTGAGAAAATGGTGGGAGTTTTAGGTTTAAGGTTTAGGCTCTGGTATGACTATGTAGCTTGTAGTATCAGGTCATGAGAGAGCTATGTAGAAAAGAAAGATATGGCTTGTGTGAGTCACAGCACTTGCTTTTTTTTGTAAGTGATAACAAACGAGTGTACCATGAGCTACTAGCATGTGAGCACCTATGGTATACCCCATTATGTTCATGGTGTGCAGTAACCCCATTATGTTCATAATGTGCAGTGAACCCCATAATGTTCATGCTGTGCAATGAGTTCCATTATGTTTGTGGTGTGCAGTGAACCCCATTACGTTCATGGTGAGCAGTAACCCCATTATGCTCATGGTGAGCAGTAACCCCATTATGTTAATAGTGTGCAGTAACCCCATTATGTTCATTGTGTGCAGTAACCCCATTATGTTCCTGGTGTGCAGTGAGCCTCATTATGTTCATGGTGAGCAGTAACCCCATTATGTTAATAGACTGCAGTAACCCCATTATGTTCATGGTGTGCAGTAACCCCATTATGTTCATGGTGTGTAGTAACCCAATTATGTTCCTGGTGTGCAGTTAGCCTCATTATGTTCGTGGTGAGCAGTAAGCCCATTATGGTCATGGACTGCAGTAACACCATTATGTTCATGGTGTGTAGTAACTTCATTATATTCATTGTGTGCAGTATGCCCTATTATAGGTTCATAGGTGGTTAATAGGCTATTGACCTGAGGGTCTTTATAAGGCTAGCCATTATGCCCCATTATATTCACGGTGTGCAGTAACCCATTACGTTTACAGTGTGCAGTAACCCTATTATGTTCATGGTGTGCAGTCAGTGTACATTTGCTCCCATGCTACCAGGAGGTGATGTATAAGTAATCCAAAACACCCAACTGGATGAGCAGTAACAGGACTCCAAGATGACAGAGGAGAATTTTGATTATACAAGACCTAATATATAGAGTCATCCTGCCTTTGGGAATGCTAGAAATCATTCTTTGACATAAATCAAATTGTTTTTCCATTAACTGTACAGGTGACTGATGTTTACTCTTGATTCCCACTTTTGCACATTTCTTCCTCATGAATCACATTTTTGGCCAGGTTTTATTTTTTTCTGCTATCATTTAAATGTCAAGTTCATACATTCTGCAAGGGTTTAAATTTTTCTGCTATTGTTTTATCATTACAACATTCTCACACTACAATAACCATTGCTTGCATCAAATTTCCTTATTTAATCATCAAACATATAACTTTAATTAACTTCAATACATAAAGCAAACAAGAGAGACATCCAAACTTTTAAAGCACCAGGAGACATTCCTTAATATCTGTTTATATTCTCAATCCAAACAGTTCCTGTCATTTCAAAGTCAGTAACACAAAATGTACAGAGATTCAAATAGTGTTGTAGGTAATTGTAGCGATTTTACATTTTTCCTCATACCTCTCCTATCATCTCATATATTACCCCTCTCCAACTTCAACCAACAGACTAGTCCATTGTCAAAGTAAGTCCCCCATTGATATCTCTCCTCATCTATTTGTCCCCTCTCCAACACTACTCTTGTCACTTAGGTACTTTCATACACCCAGTCCTGTTAATAACCTTCATATACACAACAAACTATTTTCCAGACTAAAATTGCTTATCCTGCATTCACTTACCCACATTAAACTCCAAGTTGAGATCCATCCTAACCCAGGCCCTGCTCTTACTACTTTCTCTAACCAACCCCCTCCACCATCCACAAATTCTACCAAGCCCCCTACATCTACCCTACCTCTAAAATATATATTTCAGACCTTATTATAAATTTTAACCTCAGAAGCCTCCTACATAAAGTCCATGAATTCCATACAGCTATTGCCCTTTACACCCCAGATATAGCAATCTTAACTGAAACCTGGATCAAGCCCCATATAAAATCAGAAGAAATGCTCCCTGATAGATATAGCATCATTAGAGAGGATAGATTATCTAAACATGGTGGGGGCATTGCTATTATGTACAAAGACAACCTTAAAGTAGCTCAACTTAATTCCATCTCACCCAAACTCCCTAATCAGACTTGATATAAACCAACACAAATCGATTGTCATCATAGCTATCTACCTCTCCCTTGCCAATAATCAATAAAATATTGAAAATATACTTGAATGGGCTTCTTCTAACTTTAGTCATGAAACAGTAATACTTGGTGACTTTAACCTAGACTGGCTCACATGCTCCTCTAATTCACCAACAAATTTTATAAACCTATATAATTTCCATCAAAATATACACCACCCTACACATATTGACTAGCATACAAACAGACATTCCACCCTAGATTGGATTCTGGCAAATAAAACTGGCATCAACTATGAGGCTGGCTGCCTACCTAACACTTGAAGTGATCACTTCCCAGCATAACTAATAAGAAAAAACTCAAACAACTGTAGTAATATTACTTACTGCTATATTCAAAATAAAAAAAACAGTTCTCTCCATTCATCTTTCAGACACTCTAAAAACAACAAAACTGGGCACCCCTACAAACCTTACAACTGGACCATGTAGTTCAGTACTTTAATAACATTTTCCTGAAAAGTTTAAATAAGCTTTCTCCACTTAGAAAAATTTGTGCCAAAACCAAAAAACCTCCCATTGTTAGCAAAGAATCAATTCTATTACTTAAGCAAAGAGATAAAGCGTGGTCTCTCTAATCTTTCTAACAGAAGTGAGGCTAATCTCTCCACCTACCAACAACTTAGAAATCAAGCTAAGAAACAACTCAAACTAGACAAAAAACACTTTCAAACTTGACAACTAAAATATCAAACAAGTTCACAAAGATTTTGGCAATCTCTCAACCTCCCCCTAAATCCTGGAAAACCCACTACCCCAGTCTCAGCTACCAATAATACTATAGAATCTATTGCCACCCAATTAATTTCCCACTTTATTACCTCAACAAACTCCATATTAAACAAAACTACTCTCTCTCTCCTTTTTCTGTACCCTCACCCTCTCCTCAACCACATACCTTCTTTAAACTTGAACCCATCCAAACAAGTTACATACAACGCCTACTATCGAAAGTAAAATTGTGTACCCTCGCCTCTGATAAACTACCTGGAGACTTTCTGAAAATAGCTGCCACATCTATTGCCTACCCTATATCTATCCGACTTAACCACTCTATTGCTGAACAATATGTAACCACCCTTTGGAAAATATCTCATGTCATTCCAGTTCATAAAGGAGGCCCCACTAAGGACATATCTAACTACAGACCTATAGCCATGCTCTCAACCCTAGGTAAAATCCTAGAAAAGAGTATCCACAAACAAATAATGGACTACTTCCTAAAGAATAACCTTTTATCTGATACACAATCAAGCATAGTACTAGTACAGCCCTCATTAGTTTCACCATCTCCATTAGTAACCTCAAAAACAACAACCAACTTGTCTTTGCAAACTTTTTTGACATGTCAAAAGCCTTTGACACCGTATCCCATCAATTCCTCCAAAATAAACTGGCCACTTACAACCTCTGCCCTGAAGCCCTAAACTGGTTCCACAGCTACCTCTCTAATAGGCAAGAGCCTACCTTATGGGATAATAGACTTTCCCCCCAGCTTCTTATCGTTGTAGGAGTTCCCAAGTAACCAAGCCCACAGACAGCGAAAAAAAACAATAAAAAGCAAACGCTGCTCCGAATCCACAAACAGTCCTTTAATAAAATCTATGCAAGCACTTTCGCTTCCAATAGTTACAGAAACATCATCAGACAGATAGAATGCACTACATCACTTCTTTTTAAATAAAAAAGCCACCAAACATGCAAATAATTAATTAATCAGATAAAAAACTAAATCAAACATTTTATAAATATTTTATAAATAAATACAAATGTAAATACATATTAGGTCCCTATAACTTCCAATATATATATATATATATATATATATATATATATAAACTAATAAGTAATAGAGTACATACTACACATATAAGACGTAAGTAAATCAAAAACTGAAATGCTATGTGCATATTATATCAGAATAAACTCATACAGTGCCATCTTTTAACTTTAAAATGGGCTTGATAGATATATGGTCATTAAACCCTGGGGGGAATGGTGGCATTTAAGAAAATTTGCCAAAATAATTCCCATTTCTCCACCATAGTCTCCCAATCACCCCCTCTGTCAAGTGCACCCACTGTAGGAGTTCCTCAAGGATCGATTCTTGGGCCATTACTCTTTACCATTTTTACTAATGACATTAGTTCAGCTGTCCATTACTCTTTACCATTTTTACCAATGACCTTAGTTCAGCAGCTAGCTCTGTCAATATTATACAATATGCAGATGATGCCTCACTTATCTGCTGTGCTCCTACAATGGAAGCACTTCAAACAATAACTCACACTGCCCTCAGCAACATTCAAAGATATTTAGCAGCCCATCAACTTATACTAAATCCCAATAAAACTGAGCTTATGGTCTTTTCAAATCCTTCCTCTCTTACTAATCATCCACCTCTTTCTATCTTTTCTTCCAACGGCACAAAAATAGAACCTGTCAAACACACTAAACTGCTTGGGGTTGCTTTAGATAATGCACTGAAATTTGACAAACATATAGCACTGACAATTAAAAAAGTCCACATAAAACTTGATACACTTTTTAGAGCCAAATCCTATCTTACAAACCATGCTAGACTGGCAGCAGCAAGAACCCACCTCTTATCTTTACTACTAAACTGATCTCAAATATTTACCAACCTTCACAAAACAGAAATGAATAACCTTAAGTCATGCTATAACAAGATAGCCAAAATTTGCAGCTAATCAGCCCCAAAAATCTCATCCCTGTACTGCCCTCCACCAATTCAATTGGTTAGAACTCCCAAACTTATTTGCATTAAATGAAGTACTAATCGCCCATACAGTGATGTATAAACCCGATCACTGCCCATCTCTATCTAACCTTGTTCAACCCTATAAAAACCTGAATTCTCTTAGGTCAGCAGACAAAGTGCTACTTAAAGTAAACAAACCTCACAACTCACATGGAGACTCCTTATACTGTTACAAAATTGCAAAATACTGGAACTCTCTTCCTCAACGTATTCTATCCATTGATCATATTCATACCTTTAAACAGGCACTAAAACAATAATTTTTTAACTCACTGGTTATGTGCCTGCTCTTCTCCTGACTAACCTGTCTCCCCCACTCCTTTTCTGTCACAATATATGCTGCTCTCATACACCCTCTTAACCTCTATATGAGGATATTCCCATCACTCATTTGAATGTATTAAAAAAATGTAAATGCATGTTTAAATAAAAAAAAAGTTTAACTGTACTTACTGTATCAATGATGTTACTCTTTATTAACAACTATTTGCAACTTTGTATGAATTTGTAACCTTATTGTACTCTGCTTTATACATATATTATGGCTATGTATATCTATGTTACTTTCTAGAGCTTTTCTCTATGGGTCTCGGCTGAAAAAGGGCATTTTGCCTAGTCGGGCATTACCCGGTAAACAAATGTAAATAAATAAATAAATTGTCAGTAGGAAATTGCTCACAAATGAAGTAAAAAAAATGTATGCTTTGGATACAGTTGTTAATGACAGAAAAGGTGATAATCATGATATTTTATAAGGTATAGCAGTACATTTACAGGTAGAGACAAAAGGGAGAGGCTGTTGTATATTCATTTTAAAAGTATCTATTATGGTGTGTCTTGGAAGATATTCTGTGTGTAGAGTAATACAGGAATGAAACAGTAAGAGAGAGTATTGGAATGCTGCAATGATACGGTTACATTGTTACTCCTGAGGTTAGAACCTCAGCAGAACTATGCCCCAATAAATAAGTCACCTTGATTTTTACAGTCTTTGAGAGAACCTGTCGTTCTTCAGATACTTAATTTGTTCCAAAACCTGACCACCTTGATGGTAAAAAAGAAGAAAAGTCTATTTTTCCTTTTGCTGTCATTTTTATCAATAATCATTAATCCCCCCCCCCCCATCCTGTGTAATAAATTGAATCCCCAGTGTGACCTGCAGAGCCTCATACATAAGGCTCATGTAAATCCATATCAAATCCCTTCTCTGCATATAAAATGAATGTTCGTTGAAGTGTAAAAGTCTACCATTATATAACAGTAACTTTATAGGCAATACCTGTTACAAAATGTATGAATCCTTTCTAATTTATTTATGTCTTTTACTGACCGTGAACAGAAATCTCAACATTATTCTATCTGAATATATTTAAGCAGTGGGATTAGCATATTTACAACCAGCTATGGGGAATAGGTTCATAAGTGTTTACCAGGCTAACTACCACAAGTGCCTTTTTAAGCCTTTTTAAGCCTAGCCATGCATCCCAAACCTCTGACAAGTTCTGATACCCTTGATAAGTGTAAGCATGGGCCTGGGAGATGAACCATTTACAGATTACCTGTTTGCATCAAAGACATAGGTGCCAAACCAGGGATGAATTTCCATTTTCCCATCCAATTGTCCAAGTTGCACTTGAATTGGGTTAGGAAGGAACTCTGATTCACATGGATGGGGACCCTGTTCCATAGATGTGATAGTCTCTGGGATACATACCTATATTTCCAGCAGGACATATTTATATCACAGGCAAGGGTTAAGTCTTTAGAATGGGCAAATCTGGTACTGTTTGCTTTGTGGATATGCAGGAGGTCCATCAAAATGTGGTCTGAGAATGTCCTGTATGCCAGGCATAGATCTCCCCTCAAAAGCATGTAGGAGACAGAATACAGGGATAGGGCTTTGAGGTGATCCACATAGGACATTTTACTTCTGCCCTGTATTCTTTTAGTGATGAACTCCTGTGGACATTCCAGTTGTTGGATATGCCTGGTTAGGTGCATACCAGGAGGGGCACTGTACTCAATGATAGGTCTGGTGAATGCCGAATACAGTGGAACAATGATGTCTTTGGACTTAGATGCCATATGATCATGGATGCTGGAACCATAGAGCCAGGGGGAGGGGGAACCCCCTCCACTTTTACAGCTGCAAGACTTGTCAGGAAAAATTAATGAAGTGGTGTTTTCACGCTAACATGGATTCACGCATGGAAGTTAAACTAACTAAACTAGCTGCTCTTGTTCTCTTATTGCTCTGTGTTACAGGAGTTATGCTGCCACTGTTCCGTTGGTGCTGGCAGAGTCATGCCAGTAAGGATAATTTTGTTCTTTTGTTTGCAGGAGTTATGCTGCTCCCGCACACGTGTGTGTGTGTGTGTGTGTGTGTGTGTGTGTGTGTGTGTGTGTGTGTGTGTGTGTGTGTGTGTGTGCGTGTGTGCGTGCGTGCGTGTGTGTGTGTGTGTGTGTGTGTGTGTGTGTGTGTGTGTGTGTGTGTAAAATACCCCAGTTAGGTATGCCTGGTGGTTAGTGTTACTTAGGCTCAAACAAAAGCCTGAATTCTCTAGCCATACCACCACTTGTGATTCAGGGAGTTGAGTCCATAGCTCTCCAGATTTTCACAGAATATTTGGCTTATACTTTTGGTCTGTTCCTCTTAAAATTTGTGTTTTTCTGGCAAATCAGTGAGAACTGAATTCACTAAATAATGAAAGCTCTTTAAATTTCAGTCTTCCTATCTTTCAGGAAACAAATGGTAACACAAAAAACTTTATTTTAGCAACTTTCTAAGAGTACACAAGCAATATTTCAAATGTGTCCTTGGTTTTGGGCCTTTGCTCCCACCAAATAAATTTTGGCTTTTTTCCAGATTTTTTTGTGCGGTGAAGTTCAAAGATTTAGTTGATTGTCAAGTAGATTTTACAAGGAGCTGAGAGCTTCAGGGGAAGAGAAGTCTAGTGCTGCATATGTTAAGGTGCTTGCATCATTAGTAGCACAACGGGTAGTATACTTGCTTTTGATGCAGAAGGCTATGGGTACTACTCCCACAGTATGCAGATGGATCGCTGATACTGTACTGTGTTGTACTTTAATGGGAGTGGATGCTGCAGTCCTATGAATGTCTCCTTTTGAGGAGTTACTTAATAACTATGAGCCCATTATCAGTTTGCCATCCATTCCCCACTGCAAAATTACTAGCTTATCATTTTTTAATGTAGCATAGGCAATTTATTCTTTAAGGGCAACAGGCACTTTATTTGTGGATGAAACAATGAAATATAAAGTTGTTTGCTAGCAACAACCTCTTAATTAGTTACAGATCCCTTTAAGGTGGAATTATTTAGATGACTTACTTCTGCAGAGATTTTGCATATTTACTGATATTGATGGATTGTAATGACAGAAGTTTGAGTGTCCTTTTATGGTTGAAATTTTCTGAAATGGGTAGTTTTGTCATTATTGGTTCATATGTTTTGTTTCATTGCTTACTAGAAGACTGTTCCAAACTACAAATTTAAATCACATTCTAACAAGTGGTGCTGTATTATACAAGGACTATAATATAATACAATCAGGTCAATACAATCAGGAAGGTAAATCAAAGAAAGTATACATGTATGCTTGCTCACAGGATGCAGGAGATCAAAACAGGGGAAGAGACCAGTCAACAGTCGTGTCCCCCAACATTTGGTGCTGAGCCTTTTTCTGTTTGGCATATACATCTCAAAAATAAAAGGAAATACCAAAGGGCTTTGGCCGACTAAGTTTGAGATGACTGCAAGCTAGGAGCAGTTATTGAATCCCAAAATTACTTAGCCATCATGCAAGAAGGTTTGTCCCAAACAATAACTGGTGTCAGAATCATGAATTGAAACTAAACTCCAAGAAATACATTATTGTATCCTTTGGAAAGTCATCTACTCAAATTGACAATGCCCCCTGAGAACTGACCCAGTTGTTTGGCATTTGGGAACTTATGTGTACAGTGACCTAACTTTTGACCAACATGTGCCCAGAGTCACAAGCAAGTATTTCTATATTGCACAGCTTATAAACAAATTGATTGTGACTAGATATAGAGATGGTATTGTCCCCTTTTACAAAGCCCTTATTAGGTCAATCATTTTGTACAATGCCCAATTTGGCATGTATCAGTCCAGACCCATGCAAAAATTGTAATACCCACAAAGATACCTTACTAAAAGGATACACGTCCTAAACAGTAGGTCTTGTATGGGCCACCTCAAAGATTTATCACTGTACTCAGTATCCTATAGAGTGCTTAGAAGTGACGTGTCTGGCATACAAGGCATCCTCTGACCTAATACAGATGGACCTACTGAACATCAGCAAGTCAAATGGCATCAGAAATACTCAGTCCGGGTATCTAAACTGAATGTTGTGGAGAAATGGATATATATCCAGAAAAGACCGTCCATTCAAGTAAAACAAAGCTCATCCCGTCCATATTCAAATACAACTTGGATCTAAGGATGGGTAATAGAAAATGTACAACAGGATTACTCGTCGTGTCACTAATGGATAGAGGCAGTTCCTAAATCCTGCATCCCTTAGATGGGTCCCTTCAAATCATCTACAGTGTGATCACATTTATTCTTCCTAGTGCTAATATACAATTAGCAGCCATGGGATAGGTAAGACCAATCAGTAAACATTAATTCAAGCACCAAAATGGAAATTGGCTATGCTTAAAACGTCCTCCAAGTGAATCTATGTTGTGGTAGTAAATAGTTTTAAAACATTGTACTTTTTAGATCACTAAATGCCCCTGTCGCCCTCCGTCCCCCCAGTCTTCAACAGCTTCTGGTGCCTCTGCATACCAATTTTTATAAGTTGCGCAATATAGAATGATTTCCTCACCAATGTAGACACATGATGGTCAAAGGCTAGATTGCTATTTATGTGTGTCCTTAAGTCCCTGACTGCTGAATCAACTTTAAGGGTGTGTTTTCAACATGATAGTTATCTGGGATGGATGACTTCCCAAATGATACTCTTATACATTTCATGGTATTTAGTTTTAGTCCATGGCTCTGACACCAGTTGTTTGTCTGTGTCAGCCCCTCCTGGAGAACATTTGTGCCAGTGGTGGATTCAATGACAGCTCCTAATTTGAAATCTTCTACAAATTTAGTCAGCCAGAGACCACTGACATTAGCCTTGACGTCTGAGAAGTAAATGCCAAAAAGGAGAGGTCCAAAGACTGATCTCTGAGGGACTCCACTTGTGACTGGCCTCTTTGTAGAGGTGGACTCCCCAATTCTAACTTCTGTGGTCCTGTCTGTGAGCCAGTTGGCTATCCACTGGGTGACATATGGGTTTGTACCTAACCTCTTGAGTTTGTCAACAATGCCTGAGTGGGGTATTGTGTCAATCACCTTGGCCAGGTCAAGGCAGGCAGTCTGAACAATTTTGCCCTCATCCATTGCTTTGGTAACCTTCTCAAAGAAGTCCACCAGGCTGAGTAGGCATGATCTTCCCTTGAAGAAACCATGGGTTGGTGTTGGGACCAGGGTCTGGAGGTTTACTATATCTCTATTGATCTCCATGATAATTGTTTCCATAGCTTTACATAAAATACTAGTGAGACTTATAGTCTGTAGTTTCCAGGGTCTGTAGATGACCCATCTTTGTGCAGAGGGATGACTGTTGCCTTTCTTCATTCATGAGATATGAAACCTGTTTGGAGGCTACAGTTAAATAGTAATTCCAGATGCCTTGATAGGTCATGTCTCATGCTATTCAAAGACGTCCTGGGATATTATCTGGGCCCATTGATGCAGTGTTCTTGGTCTTAGAGAGAGCATTTAGGCCCTTTTCCATAGTGATAGTAGGGGGAGTTATAGTTGTTGAAATTTCCTGAGGGAAGGTTGAGGGGGAAAGAGGGGGAAAGTTGGAGCTGAATTTATCAGCCAGGAGGTTTGCTATGTCGTCTGGCTCAGTATAGCTGGCTTCATTTACAATAAGCTCTGGAAACAATTGTGTATTGCCTTTGAGGTTGTGGACTTAGCTAAAGAATGCTTTGCAGTTCTCCTTGACCTGGGAGGCTAAACATATCTCAAATTTGGCTTTGGTAAACTTTATTTGGCCTCTGAGTTGTTTGTTTAGTTTGATGAGATTGCTTTTATCCTGCTGGGTGCTGTGCCTCCTACTTTTTGCCATGATTTTCTTCTTCCTGTTATACAGCCTATTGAGTTTGTGATTCCAACAGGGTGGCTTGTTTTTTGAGTTAGTTCTGTACTTCTTCTTGGTGGGTACAGCTGTCTCTATGCAGCTATTAACATGCTTTTACAGGGTTTCTGTGAACAGTTCTACATAGGCAGCAGTGCTCTCAGGGTTTATGGGGGCTTGAACTTTTGCCAGGTTATTACTTAATAGCAGGAGGTTAACCTTAGAATAGTTCCTGAATATTCCAGGTTTAGCTGGAGGCCCAAGTTTTATTTTTACTTCAAAGAGACCATTTTGTGATCTGACCTTACCAGGGAAGGCAATACAGTATGGGGTATGCAGCAGTCTCCAATATTAGTTAGCACCAGATCCAGTATGGTTGCACCCCTGGTTGGTGTATTGACTATCTGGTCCAGGGAGTTTGTGTTTACAAAATTCAGGAATCTCTGTGCATGTACATTTGGTGTTGTATAGAATTCCCAGTTAATAGTGGGGTAATTAAAGTCACCCATGAATATGGCATTGGGTTGGATGGTTAGTGTTTCTTCTTCTTCTTCTTTCAGCTTTTCCCAGTTAGGGGTCGCCACAGCAGATCACCTGTCCACTCATGATTGGCAGTGGAGTTTTTAAGGTGTTGAGTTGCCAGCCTGGCACCCAACCTTCCACAGAAGGCACACACATGCATGCACTCACTCACACCTAGAGCCAATTTAGTGTGTCCAATCCACCTACAGTATGTCTTTAGGAGGAAACCGGAGCACCCGGAGGAAACCCACGTGGCCACAGGGAGGACATGCAGACTCCGCACAGAAGGCACCCCAGCTGAGGATCAAAATGGAGAACCTCTTGCTGTGAGGTGACAATGCTAACCGCTGCACCACCGTGGCTGTCCTGGATGGTTAGTGTTTCTAATAAGTTTAAATACATGGTATTGGTTTCCTGTGTCACTCAAGTGAATTGTACTGTTTGAGCAGTCTTGAAGTATATTTATTTTTGATGTAAATAGAGACACTTCCAACTTTAGTCCCTGCCTGTGAAGTAGCTGGCCAAAATGTGTGGAAAGCATAATAAGCTAGCACTGTTGGGGTACTCTCAACAAGTTTAAACCGTGTCTCAGTGACTGCACAGATGTCAGTATTCTCTAGAGTAAACAGAGCTTCTAGGGAGTGGAGATTTTGTTTAGGCTTCTAGCATTGGGCAGTAATACCTTTAGATTTTCTTGGTTTCGCTTTGCTATGTCAGAAGTACTATCAGTTTGGCATTGCCTAAAAAAGGCACTATGGGGGAAGACAATGTTTTAGCTAATATTTGAAAGCCTACAGGAGAGGGGTACAGACCATCCCTGGCAAAGCAACATGGTCTGTTGACCATCTCGTTCCATGCTGACAAATACTGCACTCCCTTAGGATGACACCAGAAACTAAGGCAATTATTAAGGTCAATCATCTTTTGTTCATATTGTGCCATCATCCTTGGAAAAAGTAAAATGATCCTCAATGCTAGGCTCATACCAGCCTGATATACATATTCTGAGAGCTCCATGATGTCTCTTCATATTGTCTAGGGAGGTATGTCTCAGGTCATTTACTCCCTCATGGACTATGACTGAGTCATGTTGGTAATTGTGGTCCATTGATCTGAGTGTCTGGGTAATATGGTGAATCCTAGCCTCTGATAAGCAGCTGACTGTGACTTTCTCGTTACTCAGCCTAGTGAGAGGGACATCAGTGTGCCACAAGATGGAGTCCCCAATGACTAGAATGTTTAATTGTGTGGTGGCTTGCCTTAGGGGTACAGGCTCCATGATATGTAGCTATATGTGTTGATGTCGGTGTTGTTTTGAAAGAGTGCATTTGGGGCTGCTGAGGGCATTTGATATGTGTACTTCATCTAGGAGGTCTTTTTGATTTAGAAAGGTTACAATTAAGTGCCTCAGCATATGTGGATTGATATGTCTGCTTTGAATTGTGAGTAATGGGTGCAACATGACATTGACATTAGGAGTACTTTTATGTGAGAGCTTTGCCTCCAGTGACATTGTGTAAATACATCTCTCACATACCATATCAGCTTGTTTGAGAATTAGCTGGTTGTCAGTAAACATGAGGCAATTTCTACATTAACTCAGGATGCCCATATCCACCAGGCTGGTAACAGAGATAGTAGAACAGTTCATATCCGTGGCTGCAGTGCCTTTTTTATTGAGTAGACTGTTGGAATGAGAATATCAGTCATTGTCAGGAGTATCCAGTTTGTAACTTATGTGGACAGTGCTTGTCACTGCAAACTAGATGTCCTGTGTGCAACTAGATATTGGAGAAATTTAAATTGTGCTTTTATAGGAAAACTGTCATTTGAGGTGTGTGAGTCTATACAGAGCACTGCCAAACACTTTAGGGGAAACTAATACGCAACCCTGAAAATTTAAGGATGAAGTATTTAGGCACATATTCTGAAGTTAGAGACAAATCAAGCAGTACTTACAGAAAACAAAGAACTAGCTCATCAAGCATGATGAAAGGAGGGGAGTCGTATGAATGGCTACTGCCTGGCTACTACTAATGCTGGTCTCACCACAGCTTCACTCTGTTGGGATACAATATTCCTTTGCTTCTTCTCACACCAGAAGCAAAATGTTAGCACTAATCCCAAGATGAGAAGCAGGCCACAGCCTGTTTAGTGATCTACAGTCTTGTCCCAGATGATGGGATGGTCTGTAGGCTTGTAGCCTTTTCCTGGTAGATGCCTTGAACAGCAACCAAACCAATCAGGAATGTTAAGCACAGACACTCACTCTCCAACCAGAAACAGTCAGGAATCAATGCACTCTGCTCTTTCTCTCACCATGACCAGAATATAAGCACAGATTCCAAGCTGTCACCTATAAAGCAGTTATTAGGCTTTTTGGTGATTAGCAGTCACCAGGAAATAATGTCCCTGTACTCCTTCTCTCACCAGGAGAAAACAGAAGCACTAATCCCAAGATGACGACAGGAAGGCAGAATGTGGGCTCTCCAATAACTGGTGGCCTTGCAATAGATTTTAAAGGTAAGATGAAAAAAAATGGTTTATCCTAAACAATACAGTGTACACTAAGCAGTTACATATGAAACTGGGTAACTTATGTTTTAGCTGTCTAAGGGGACAGTCACTATTTTTAAAAGAGCAAGAAAGACTGAAAGGGGGTGGGCACTTTTGTATTCTAGTACTACGGAATACAGTGGGTTGGCCAATTAATTTAAAAAGTTGAAGGGGAGTTATTTCACAAAATGATAGTTTTGTGCTTACTCATACCAGCCAGTGAAGGAGAGAGGGAAGGAGATAATATGGTCAAATTAACATAAGGGGAAGGCAACTAGAAAGACAGTAGTGTTTAAGAACACAGCAGTAATAGAGTGGGAGGGAGAGGAAATCTGTCTGACTCACAAGAGACACAGCTGTGGTCTCTCTTCAAGTTTTAATATGCAATTAAAAGCAGAATACAAGAAAACAGTGTAAAGAAAACAAATCACAGTATACAAAATAGAAAAAGGCAACAGAGTAATGCAAAGTACAATAAATCAAAAGCAAACTAACCTTTCCCTCACATCAAGCTCAGAGTCTAGGTGAGCTTTGCCAGAATGAAGGGATAATGCCCTTATTATAACCCTGGTGACCCAAGTTTGATTAGTTATTTGAACTAATAGAGCTAAAAAAAGTAGTAAAGTTTGATTAGTTATTTGAACTAATAGAGCTAGCAAAGCTTGAGCTGGAAACGAATGATGAGGTTAAGCTCACTCACATTTCCTGTGGAAATGTCAAGGAATGATATGTGAATAGGATTACAGGATTACACTACTCATTTAGCTCTGCTGGAGACCACAGCAAGAGACTGGTAGGCTGCAGAAATGAGTAAGCAGGTGGGTCTAGGGGTGTGCACCTCCTTAGACCTAAAGGTGAAGCAAAAAAAAAAAACACTACTTATAGCTTTAAATCAAGCCAATGTGTCCAGTTCAGTATAATTCAGTACAAGGATACTTTCTTTATTCAGACAAACAAGAAGGTATAAGCGCTTTCGTTCCAAAAATAAAAGCAGGAACTTCATCACATACAAGGAAATTAAGGAAGTAAACTTTTTTAAATAGGAAATCTTACATGACATCACTTTCCTGGATTAGTGTAAACCACTCCCAAGTCTGAAACAGTCTTCTGAAACAGAAGTCTGAAACACTACACATAAATGTTTCAGCACAAAACAATATAAATATCAAAATATAATAATATATAAAAATACATATAAAAACTGATTGTGCAAATGTCAACACCCTAAAATATGTATTATAAACACAAGAATAAATATGTAAATATGTGTATATATAAAAGTGCTTTTAAGATGCTTTTGAAAACAATATGTATGTATATAAAACATATAAATAAAATATGCATACAGTTAAAAATCCATTAGGAACAAATGAATAAATTTCATGTACATATACATATAACAGGTATGAAGGCCATTAAAAAAAAAAAAAAAACATTTTTGTACCATATCCATATCTAATGGGAATGTTTCACCTCTCAAGAGCCCTCAATTTAAGCAGACTGCTTATGGAAAGGCTGTCATTTAAGCCTGGCCAATGAGTGGCACCAAGTCATAATTGCCATAGCAACTCATCTTGTTCGAGTAAATATGGCCAGGCTGCCCCCTATTATGTCTTTTTTGGACTTCAAGTACTACAAATTTGAACTGGTGATTGTTATACTCACTAATGTGTCTAGCAAGTGCATTCACTTCATTAGCTTCCCTTATATTCCTAAGGTGCTCGCTGATCCTATTTTTAAGCTTACGTTCTGCCTTCCCCACTTAAAAATATGGGCAAAAGGAACATAAAGCACAATAGACCACTCTTTCAGTTAAACAGCTACACCTCTCAGGTATTTTTATTTTGCTTTTATTTTTGGAACAAAAGCACTTATAACTTCTCGTTTGTCTGAATAAAGAAAGCATCGTTGCACTGAATTGTACTGAACTGGACGTGTTGGCTTGATTTAAAGCATGCATTGGAATATTTCAGGGCTGACTGGCTCTCATTGTCTTCATACTGCATGTGCGACAATTTGTTTTGGTGGTTTGTGCATTTTTTCATCTTTTACTACTTATAGCTTGTCTCAACTTTCCATATGCTGGCAGGATGTAGGGGACTTGGCCACAACCATTCAAGCTAAGTTTGCCTCTATTAGCAACAGTGGCAACTACCAGGCTCCTACATGTCCTGGGTAAGTCATGTCATCTAGAGAGAAGTTGAATACCATGGTGAGCCATTGAAATTGGTGCACACAGACTGGAGTAATATGCGGTTTAGGGGTGCCACACATGCACAACCCCCAATCTAGCATGTGAGTAACCCAGAAATACACAACAAAAACTTACCTGACGATGAGATTATCCACAGTATTGACTTAATGCTACAGAAGCATGTCCTTAGTTTTCAGTTTGCATTCATACCAACCCTAAAGTGCCTGCCCAGTATAACGCCTGGGTACTTAAACGGTGATTATCCGGTTAATAATTCTTTGCTGATCAAGTGTGGATCGAGTGGAACTGTCAGTCTCAAACACAATGTGTTACAATGTTTGTTACTGTTGATATTATATATCTATTGAACTAAGTGTAACTACAAACACAGGTGGGCTTCATTCATTATTCTGAGCAATAAAGGTTCTTTATATGACACCACAGACATGTTCATAATTACATAGTTTTAATGTTTCTTCTCTGATTATCATTTTATAGCAAAATTTGCCAATATGATGTAATAATACATTGTTAACATTAATATTTATAAAGCAGTTATGAAGTTAACCTCCAAGACATGACTCCATAGCGAAGCAATACAACTGTAAGAATTTTGAAAAGACAGATTAGACTGACAGTTTAAAAACATGGGAAAGTATTCTGAATATCTGAAATACAGAGTCATTACAGTAAGAAGCCTAGGATCATTGATGCCAGGTTGGTGCAAGCTTGGTGTTTCAGTCTATGAACATGTTTAAAATTAGAGACAGCTCTGAAACTTGCATATCCTACTTTAACAAGATGCCTCTTCCCAAAGTGTATATGTCATTGCCATTTAAAAATCCAAACATGTAAGGCTTCTATAACTGTCTAGACTCTAGGAGCTAAATGCAGCAATATTTTGTTTTGATATGAAATATTCAGGCAAATAGATAAACCCAGGCCATTTGACTCTGAATCACTTTGTATACAAATGTTACAAACCTTAAAAGAATTTGCCATAATTCTTTGAGCCCTAACCATAACAACAAATGCCTATGTGTTTGAAGACTTTGGTTAAAATATTTCTATTGCATCCTTAAATGTTTGTACCCAGATAATTTCCAGAAAGCATGCTTCTGTTAAGTTCTTGTATCTCAGAAATGACAACAGTTATAAATAAACACAATCATTCATGTGACATTCGTCTACACACTGGTTGTTATTTCAAAGCTGTAAGAGGTGACACTGGGTCAAAGTTATTAATGCTGAACTCATAAAGATGGGCTAGTACACATTAAGTTGCATGCCATAGCCCTGAGTAAATCATAGAAGTGGCTACACAATGTGGTAAAACCTTATACACCATCTTATCCCCGAATTCATCACCAGAGTTCTTTGTGCATGGAATGCTCATGCAACTACATCCACCAAGGTATGTATTGATTCACAAACACTATACCAACTGCATTTAGGCTGGCTGCAGGTGCAATAATGATTATAAACACCTTAATTCATTTTTAGTCTGCTGTGTTGCTCAGGTAATTGAGTTGAACAGCAACATCAGCACTTATGTTAAAAAAATAAAAGCAAAAAAAAAGTCAGCACATTCCACTCCATGTTAGAAAATCCTCCTAGTGACAGAGTTCACTGTGGTAAAGGAAACTTTGCTTTCACAGCCCATCATATCCCCACTACCACAGTGATACTGCTGAGCTCCCAGTTGTGGGATATTACTCAGTGCTAGATCCCCCCATTACCATATTATGGTGATGACCTTAGCTTTGTCATTATGCCTATTGAATAAAACAGTTTTAGGTATTATATATTGGTGTATGTGGTATAATCACAAAGCACAACACAGCAGGGGAACACATACCTAGTACTGCATAGCTGGTTTAATCAGTTATACATTACTAACTAGCTCTACCCTGTTACATACGCCAGCACTTTTGTGCCATTTTTCCCCTCTGTAGCACCAGTGTACATCATTTTGTACTACTGTGTACTATGTGTGCTGTTGTGCCATTTGTACAACACAGTCCTTGCTATCGTACTTGTCATTGTCACCATCCCTACCTGTGTATCATGGCAATAATGGACTGCACACTAAACACATTGTGCAGAACACATTTATGGAGCTGTACACTGTTTGTAAATTGCTTAAACTTTTTATAGTCCATTTTAACAACATGCAAATTGTTATTTTTATATATATGTCCAAACAAAAGGTTGTATCTTGGTAATCCTACATGATACACCCACTATATCAGTAACAATGTTGCCCTGTTCTTTGTGACCCTTCTAGTGATGTTTGAGAAAAATGCTATAAAACACTGCAATTTGATGTTTTTGTAAAGATACATGGAATATGCACATGTTCTTTAATACTTTTCTCAAATAATGAGCAAAATATAAGAAGCTATGAATACTACATGCCAAGTACCAACAGCAAATTTGTCAAAATTTTGCATCACATGTCATAATTTATTAAAATGTAGTTCACCTACCTTACAGGATATTATTACAAATATGAATGCATTGCTGGTGTTTATAACTATAGAAACAAACAAAAGGCTTTGTGCAGCTGATTACCACTCAGATGTGTGCCCATCATAGGTGTGACAGAGGAAAGTTGACATCATGTATGTGTGATGATTCCAAGCATCAGGCTAGCTATAGAAAATACAGAATTCGCTGCAGATTTATCAGTGGAAAACAAAGGCTGACAGGAAGGTAGTATAGCCCAGCAATGGATGGCTGTCGCAATAAACAACTGAGTGATACACAAACAGACAAGTAACCAAATTATACAGCATTACATTGGCCTCACACAAACCTTAGCCATGCCTTTACATAAGTCAAATATATAGCAAATCACAGATATCCCTGATCAGTATGCGTAAATGCAAACAAAAATGGACAATATTTTCCATTTGCTAAGGGACATAGTGTTAGGCTATACAGGCATACTGGGCAGGGATGTGTCTGTTTACAGACGGACCTAGTTCTGTCTTTGTGATGTAGGCTGTGACAGCAAGGGAATGACAATATATATAATAGGGAGAATAGGAGAACACGGTAGCTAGTAGCTGGACTTGTGTTGCTGCTTGTAAGCTGAATGAATGCTGCCATGGCTTAGTGGGGACAATTAGGATGGATACAGTGAAGGCACTGCTTCACACGACTACTCACCAATATGTTTGTGACTCTTGAGTCTTTAGTGTGTCAGATACAATCTGCACATTCAAAGATGAGGCTACAATACTGGTGTATTTCTTTTGCTGATGATCCAAAAATATTTAGCTTAGCTAAATGAGGAAGCCCTCTAGCAGTTGCCATGTAGGAAAAGACTGAAACCGAGTATTATCATTGTAGAAGAATGAAGCAGTCAGGCCTATCCTTCATCATCATGATGGTTAAGGAATTTTACATTTACCACCACCAGGAATCTGATGTATCTGTGGGGCACAAAGATCACCATGATGGAAGATGCCTTTACACTAAACTTTTCCCGTATGTAAACAGTTGCATTTTATAAATGATGAGGCTGGCATAAGTGACATCATGATGTTCTTTCCTCTAATCATATCCCTCCTCTCCCCCAAATCAGAAAGGGCTTATGATTATCTATTTGGCAACATTATGGAGCTGTTGGACTAGTAAGCATCTCACCATTAATACTCAGGACATTGTAATTCTGACATTTCTACCATCAGGGATCAGGTGCTGGTAGCACTCACTAAAACCAAGAACATCATCTCCATGGGGCCTGACAACATCTCTGGGTGTCTCCTGAACAGTCTAAAATATGAGCTATCAGGACCACTTAGGGCACTCTTCAGCTACAGTCTTGAACCAGGCTACATTACAAGTGAATGGAGGACCGCAACAGTCATTCCCCTCCACAAGGGGGGACAATCAGATGACCCAGGGAACTACAGACCCAACAGTGTAACAAGCCTAATATGCAAAGCTGTGCAACAAGTTATCATAGAAGTGATAAATAAGACATAACCCAGCAGACCTCTTTGCGAGGGTCAGCAGGGCAATGGGTGAGGGTAAAACAGTGCATTATAGTGCATCTTGATCTTGCTAAGACATTTGATACAATATCCACCTCATGCATTGATGACAAGCTCTCTGAGCTTGGTATAAATCATTGCATAACTTGATGGATTACTGGCTGATTCAGAGACAGGAACCAAAAAGTCAGGATCGGTGAGACCACCTCCACCAAGAGACTTATCACCAGTGGAGTATCCCAGGGCTCCGTGCTGGACCCACTCCTGTTTGGCATCCACTTTTCGGAAGTCAAGGCTGATTTTAAAGTCCTCTGGCTTACCACATTCCCAGATGACTGTACATTGGGAGCTATTATAGATTCTCCCCAAGAAACAAAGATCTTGCAAGTGGGTTTAATAAAGATAAATGACTGGTGCCAAAGCCATGGCCTAAATCTCAATGCCAAAAATTGCATTATAATGCCTTTTGGGAAAGTGTCAACACAAGTTATTTACTCCATTGATAAAAAGCACTTAAAAGTCAACCCAGTAATAAGGGATCTGGGAACATACGTAGATAGCAATCTGGCCTTTGACCAATGTGTAGCTAAGAGAATAAGAAAATCATTCTATGTCACCCAACTTATAAGTAAGGGTATGGCATCCAGGTGCAAGGAAGTTATAGTACCACTCTGTGTGGCTCTTATCAGACCTATCATTGAATACAATGCATCATTTGGCATATATCTAACCAGACACTTGCAACAGTTGGAACAACCACAAAGGTTTCTCACAAGGGGAATATAAGGCATGAATACTCTGCCCTACACTGATTGCCTAAAGGCTCTGTCTCTGTATTCAGTTTCCTACAGGATGCTGAGACAGGATTTTTGCCTTTTTTACAGGGCTTCCTCAGACCCAACCCTGATCGATCTATTGCACATACACAAAACAATCATCAGCAGAAATACCAGATCCAGGGATATGAACTTTGCTTGTGACATAAACAGAAAGTACTACAGATATGTGTCCAAAGCATTCCCACACTATGGAATAGGGACCCCATTCATGTAAAACAGAATTAATACCTGACCCTATTCAAACAAAACATTGACAATTGGATGGAAAATCATAAATTTACCCCTGGTTTGGCCTCCAATGCCCCTTATGGACAGAGGCTGTCAATAAGAAAAGTATTATAATAACTAACACTTCCTACAAATCCTTAGCTACCTGTTTATTAACACCCCCCCCCGTATGATACTTAGGACCCAAATGATTTGGAGTGCCTGGCTAGGCTTGAAGGGCCTTAGTGGTCATTAGTCTAGTAACAACCTATGAACCTATGAGGCTATGAGATCTATTTGACCACATCTCCCACTGGCTTAGGAGAAAGGCTAGAACTTTCACCAGAGCCAATTAATTTAGATCCAATATCATAGCTACCCAGGATGATTTGAATGAGTCTTTCACATGCCTGTTGAGAACCTAGATGCTGTTGTGGCTACACAATGAGAAAAGTACCTAGACTGCCACA
Organism: Protopterus annectens; assembly: GCF_019279795.1. Classification (NCBI taxonomy): domain Eukaryota; kingdom Metazoa; phylum Chordata; order Ceratodontiformes; family Protopteridae; genus Protopterus; species Protopterus annectens. The sequence continues at coordinate 1,779,782,494 of NC_056725.1, read as the reverse complement.
ACCAAACTTGCACTTCTTTGTTGAAAACTGTTTATTGTAAAACCTCAAAAAGTTTGGAACAATGTTATATGAAAACGTGCTTCATCCTTTATAGTACATTCTGGAGTTTTGGATTTAACTCATTCATACCTGTCAGCACTTAGGAATGAGATATGAAATCCCTGTTTGCTGACAGACAAGACATCAATTATTATGGGTTGTGAGACACATCTTTTAAACTTAACAACTAATGCAGCTTTTTGCCTTACTTGCTCATTGTGGAAATGGATACCACAAATTCAGTAATTTGATTAAGCTACACTATAACAGCAGTGATGTGTGTGTCTTTGAAGTTCTTTAGTCAAAACCAAGACAAAGCAGCTCAACATCTACCACTGCATGCATAGATTCATAGGTTGTTGCTAGAATAACAACCACTAGAGCCTTTATAAGGCTATCCATACACCCCAACCCAGTTTTGTCCAAGAGTTCCTTGGGTAGCTACTAAAAGGGGAAAGGGGTATGTTAGTAAGGAGGTAGCTAAGGGACTTGGTGGGGGGATTTTAATTGGAGAACATTATACTTACTAACTGCCTCTGTCCACCAGAGACATGGGAGACAGAGCAGGGGTGTATTTGCATGCATGGAGCAGAACAGCAAAACTGGTACATGACCTGGTGCTAGCTCCCTTGCCAGAAATACAAAAAATAGGGAATCATAGCAATATCATTTGTATAAGTCACCCCACCCCCCAGAACATTGTGCCCAGGCTAATCTGCTGTGTCTTCTGCAACATCAGTCATTAAGACTGCGTTAATGAATATTATGCATGAGCATTACATGATGGAGCAACATCTCCTAAGAGTTGCAAACTGGCTGGGAAATTATCTGAGATACTACATTTTTCAACTTTTATGTACCTGCACATATTTCAGCACAATTTCATACTGTAATTTTGTGGTGTATATTTTAGCAGTAACCCATGGATGGTTGTGGGCAATGCTTGGTATAACCATGGTTGGTGTGGTTTGGTCATGTGAGCAAGTGAGCAAACAAAGCCATCTTTGAGTAAACAAAGCATTACCTGTACCCAACCATGGGGAATATTGCTATTATGCAATTCTGTTAGTTTTCTGTAATATTCCTTTTTGTTTTTTTGTCTCTGTGTTTTTTTTTTTTGTGTGAAAAGTCTGTTCTTCAACAGTACAAAACATAGTTTCTCACAATCTTAAATCATTGTATACATTGCCTTGCTTGGAATGGTTATACCTTTATATATTGCTAGCTTACTGTTATTTTTATATGTTGTACTGTTAAGGTAGGGTCTATGGCACTGTCAAAGCAGGTGCTAAGTTGCTTGGGGATCCAAAGGTGGAAAAATTATCTTCTATTATACCTGTATTGTGACTTTTTTTCTTATCTTACTCCATCTTGAGTTTTCATGTGAAAGGAGATCCCTGTTGTTGCACCACTTAGCACAGGGAGATAGAAAGAGTGCTGCTGTTAGGTTACCAGTGGATTGGTGACTCCATTTCTTCTTCAACTTTGTCAAGTATGAAAAGAGAGAGAGAGTGTGTGTGTGTATGTGAGTGAGTGTGTACATTACTGAGTGTGTGTGTGTGTGTGTGTGTGTGTGTGTGTGTGTGTGTGTATCTATGTTTATGTACATGAAGTAACTAACCTTACTCCTTAATCATGCATGAAGTAGACACCCAATTATAATGCATGTTTAGAGTATCGAGGACTCTCTCTCTCTCTCTCTCTATATATATATATATATATATATATATATATATATATATATTTATAATATAGATGTATAGATATAGATATGGATGATATGTATATATATATATATATATATGTGTGTGTGTGTGTGTGTGTGTGTGTGTGTGTATCTAGGGTCTATATTAAATCAACGAATGGTTAAAAAAGCAAACGCTGATTTATCGACCCTCTTTAAGCAAAAGCTGAAAATCCCGAACACTCGGAACAGCGATTTTTTTCCCGGGGTTTCTGGGCTGTTTTCAGGACTTTGCCATTTCCTCCACTGCGGTACAATCTCGGAGTTGGTATATTTAAGTGGGGGGTGTGGGGAGGTGAAGCTACCCACTTTATTTACTGTTTTGAAGTTTTTTTTTTTTTTTGTTTTTCCCCAGGAAAAAAAAATCGCTGTTCCGAGTGTTCGGGATTTTAAGCTTTCGCTTATAGAGGGTTGATAAATCAGTGTTCACTTTTTTAAGCATTCGCTGATTTAACATAGACCCTATATATATATATATATATATATATATATATATATATATATATATATATATGTGTGTGTGTGTGTGTGTGTGTGCGTGTGTGCGTGTGTGCGTGTGTGCGTGTGTGTGTGTGTGTGTGTGTGGGGTGTGGGTGTGTACTTAATATATTTTGTGCCTTTCTTAGACTGATCATGTGATAATGGCCTGCTTCAGAGCTATAGTACCTGCTGTGCTGCATAGCTGTGCCACTAATCCCCTCAGTTTTCACCCTGATTGTGTGCACCCCCTTATGTACTATGATGGCTGGCCTGTTTTCTGACATTTGTGTATCCTGAATGCTTTTAGTTTCTATTGCCAACGTTTGTTTAGCCTTTTTCATTACTCAGTTTCCTGCTAAGATGTACATTGTTTGCTCATTCTTCCGTTGAACAAATATGCATTGTAAATCAGTTAGGGATCCCAACGAATGTTTATAACTCTGGATGTGCTCATTTTACCAACCTCCATTGTCTATTCTTTTCTACTCTCACCCTGTGTATGGGCCATAGTTAAAGCATTGCATCAGAGTCTATGATTATGTTAATAAAAAATGAAAATTATTTTTTTCATAATTTTGGGCATGTTGTCAGCAGTAATTCAATGCAATGTATATGTATGTAGACATATTCGTTCATTTCTGCTTACTGGTAACAATTTGCTCCCTGCTGTCCCTAGCATTCTAGTGACGGTAGTATTAAAGATCATGTGCAAAGACACAACATTGAATGCCACATCTGCATTTTACACATCATCATTAGGTTGCAGTGGGTGTTATTTTATTTAGCATAAAAAGGTCAGTTTTATGTTTGTCCATTATGCTATAGTTGTAAAATGTTTTATTTCTCTGAAATATTGTCTAGGATCAACTGCATTTTATTTCTGTTTATCTTCGTTTACCTAGTTCATTTGTAAGCATTGTCATACTAACAAGACACATTCAGCTGCAAAATGTATCTAAGGCTGATATTATACCCTTGTGAGTTCCAGTGCCTATTAGCACTGAAGTTACCACACCATAGGATCATAGGTTCATAGGAAGTTACTAGACTAATAGCCCTAGGACCCTTACAAGCCTAGCCAAGTTCTTACCCTTATTTCCATGATCAGCACCTAATGCCCCAGTCCAAGAGGGACACAGGTGGAACCCCCGGGGTGAATTTAGTCACCCATCCAATCGTCCACACTGTGTTTGAAGATGGCCAAAGAGGTGCTCTGTTTTACATGAAGTTGGAGTCTGTTCCAAGGATGTGATAACCTCTGGGAGACAAATCTGTCCCTCCAGCAGGTTTTATTAATGTCACATACCAGGTTAAGCTCTTTTGAGTGAGTAACCCATGTTCCATTTGACTTATGGTTATGCAGCATTTCCACTAAAGCAGAGTCACAGACTGCCTTGTATACAAGGCAGAGATCATCTCTGAGCAGTCTGTATGAAACAGACTAAAGTGACAGTGATTTCAGATGATCCCAATAGGACAGATGCTGAAGACCTTGAGTTTTCTTTATGAGGAACTTTTGTGGTTTCTCCAATTGCTGTAGGTGCTTGGAAAAGTATATAATAAAAGGGGCATTGTATTCAATTACTGGCCTGATGAGGGAGGAGTACAGAGAGGTTATGACTTCTTTTTTTTCTTGAGGCAATGTCCTTACTTATGAGATGAGCAATAGACAATGCCTTCTTACCACTGTGCAGACATGGTGATCAAAGGTAAGGTTGCTGTCAACCTGTGTTCACAGGTCTCTCACCACTGAATGCATACTTAAGGTGTTGCTATTGATATGGTAGTTAGCAGGAACATTGCTTTTACTGAAAGGAATGATAATACATTTTTTGCATTGAGTTTAAGGCCATAAATTTGGCACCAATCATTTGTGTAAGACCCTCTTGTAGGATGTGGACATCATTTGGAGATTCTATAACTTCTCCCAGTTTGCAGTCATCAGCAAACTTTGTCAGCTACAGACCTTTAGTTTTTGCTTGTAATTCAGAGAAATAGATTCCAATCAGTAGAGGTCCTAGAACTGATCCCTGTGGAGCACCAATGGTTAAAGGTCTGCTGTTGGAGGTGGATTCCCCTATTTTGACTATATGAGTTCTATCAGTGAGCTAGTTAGCGACCCATCTAAAGTTATAAGGCTTGATGCTTAGTTGGGTGAGTTTGTCAATGATGCCTGAGTGGGAGATAGTGTTGAATGCCTTGGCTAAGTCCAGGCAGGCTGTATTCACAGATTTCCCTTCATCCTGGGCCTTGGTGACTGTCTCGAAGAAGTTCACCAGGTTTAACAGGAATGATCCCCCTTTGACAAATCCAAACTGAGTAGGGTCAAGTGTTTGGAGGTTACGTATATCTTTGTTGATGAGGTCCATGATGATTTGATCCATGGCATTTCAGATAAGGCTATTCAGACTAATAGGTCTATAGTTCCCAGGGTCAGTGGAAGCACCACCTTTGTGCAAGGGAATAATGGTGGCCGTTTTCCATTCATTTGGTACAAAGTCAGTGCTTAGACTATGATTGAAAACAATACCCAATGGTTTTAGTAATTCATGTTGGAGTCCATGTAGGATGCAGCCTGGGATGTTATCAGGTCCCATAGATACTTTGTTTTTGGCCTGAGAGACGGCATTTACAACCTGCTCTTTAGAGATACAAGATTGGGGACAGGTGGTAGGGATGTCATGGGGCACGTGCGGTGGGGACAGAGGAGTGAAGTTTTCACATAACCTGTTGAACAACAGGTTAGCTATGTCCAGGCTCAGTATATGTAGTATCATTAACTCCCAGTTCGGAACAAATCTAGACCTTTCCTTTTAGGTTACATATGTAACTCCAGAATGCCTTGTGGTTGTCCTTTGTTGAGGAAGCTAATTTGGACTCGTAATTTGCTTTGGGGACTTCACAAAAAGTCTTATTTGCTTGTTTAAGCTGAGGAAGGAGTATTTCCAGTTTAGGAGGGCTCATTCCCTCTTACTCTTAGACAGCATTTTCTTCCTATTATTGTAAAGCCTGTTAATGGCAGTTGTCCACCAGGCACGTTTGTTCTTCCTTGAGGAGCTTGTTTTGGTTCTATCAGGGACAGACGAATCAATGCATGTATATAGGTGTTAGTATAAAGTATTGGTGTAGAGCTCAGCATAGTTGCCAGTTCCATCTGAGGGAGGATGTGCAGTGAAGCTATCTATACCAGGGTCTATATTACCAAATTGAAAAACCCTTTATGCGAATACCTAAATGTCGATACCTATAACACGAACCGTGAAAACCCCGAATGCACTAAACAGCGAAAAATAAAATAATGAAATGTCATAGTCGGCCAACCCCACCACCTGCTACATACTACCTACCCAAACAAAATAAATAAACCACATAATACACTAACCAAACCCTACTTCTAACCTAAAGTATAGCACCAAAACCTTACTTCTAACCCCACAGTAAACCCCACATACACAACTAACTATGCACTATCCTTAACCCCTCCCTAACCCTAAGGCCTGTAACTACCGCACACGTCCCCTACAGACATACACCCAAAAAAATAAATAATACACATACATACATTTAACAAAATCCTACTTCCAACACTACACTAAACCCCACATACACAACTATCTATGCACTATTCTTAACCCCTCCTTAACCCTAAGGTCCGTAACTACTGCACACCTCCCCTACAGACATACACAAAATAAATAAATAATACATATACATACAGTTAAATAAAACCCTACTTCTAACACTACACTAAATCTTACATACATTACCTATCTATTCACTTACCTTAACCCACATCCTAACCCTAAAGTCCTATCTATTGCATACTTACCTTACAGAGCTATACCGCAGACAGGCCAACCATTACACTTCGACATTTAAATTTTTGCTATTTTGGACGTTTGGCATTTCCATCTTTCATACAATATGTGTTGCTCTTTTCGTATTCGCAATTACGGTCTTTCAATCTGGTAATAGGAACATCTATACCATCCTGTAAGAGGTTATAATCTGCTTTGGAGAAGTTTTTTAGCTTAGTTACTGCTGTGTGTGTGTGTGGGGGGGGGGGGGCAGGTGTCATAGTTACTTCGAATGAGACCGACTTGTGGTCAGATATCACCAGGGAGGAACTCACAGTGGGGGTGCTACAGTGGTCCACCATATTGGCAAGCACCAGATCCAGGATGTTGGCACCCCTTGCAGGGGTGTCAACCAGCTGGTCCAGGGCACTGGAGTTAACGAAGTTAAGTAATCTTTGGGCAAATGAGTTTGAGCATGAGTAATTTACCCAGTCAGTGGATCAGTAGTTAAAGTCACCCAAAACTATGGTGTTTGGGTGTATCTACATAGACTCAAGTAGATCCAAATAGGCAGAGTGGGTGTGCTGATTCATGGAGAGGGTCCTATAACTAGCAATGACTTGTTTTTGTTAGTTTAAATTATGTAATTTTATGTATGCTATTTTGCTGCTAGAAAAGTTATATATAGATATATTTTTCTGTTGAAATATACAGGATTTTTACTTCAGAAATAATGAAAATGTGTCACTAAACACATGCAGAGCAATCTTTTGCCTTCACTGATTACAACAGAGTACAGACTGGTTAACTGAAGTGGTGACTGGATTAGTGAAGAGCTCCAAGTCATGCAATCTTCATGTCAATATTCAATGCATTTCACACATAATCAAGCTCATTTGCAGCTTATGGCTTCAGCCTTCTGTGCTAAGCTACCTTACTCACACAAAAGACGTGTTTGCACTGCTAGGGGGCAGTAGGCACATTCTCAAGGATCAGTGCTAAATTGCCAGCTTTACAGCATATTTGTGAGCATCAAGCTGCTCTTAAAAGTCCAAGTGTTCTTGATGTACTATATGGCAATATATGTGAAATATAATGTTTGTTAATGTTAATTTGTTTATACAGATATATTACTTTTGTATAAAATGTTAATTTGCCTATGTCACAAGTGATAATTCAATAAAGGTGTTTAAAAAAATAATGAAATAGTCAAATACAACTGATATTTATATTTTCATTTTCACTGGAAAAGTCATTTGCTGTATATAAACGGAATCATGTATTTTTTTTCTTTCTGTTTTTAGTTATTCACAGCAGCCTTTATGTAGCCATTTCTAAATATTTCAGATATGGTACTGCTATGAAACAATGAACACTAAAACCCAAGGATTAGAAATGTTGAAACTTGATGTCTAAAGTACAAAACGGTGGAAAGTTTAAGTCCAAGGTTTTTTTTTTTTTTACATAAGTACTAGTCCCCCTGAACCCCATGAACATATACTAACTCAGTGGTCAAGAAGGGCAAAGGGTTCTAAAAAAAGGGCATAACTTCAAACGCACAATTAAAAATATCACTGACAATGATTTCCTTTGGAGAACAGTGATTGGTGTTCTGCTCTGGGGAAATTAACACTCAAAGACTTTTACTTTGTCTACTTGTAGAACACCCTTCAGATACAACCGATATTTCATAGTATCGTAGTAGAATACTAAGTTACTTCCACAGTGGTGCAGCTGTAGCGTTGTTGCCTCACAGCAAGAGGTTCTCCCGTTCGATTCTTGGCTGGAGTGCAGGGAGTGCCTTCTGTGTGGAGTCTGCATGTCCTCCCCGCGGTTGGGTGGGCGTTTGAAAGACATGCGTAAATGGGTGCGCCTTTGTTGAAGGTTGAATGTCGAGCTGGCACCTCGGCATTCGTGAATATCTACTGCCAATCATTAGCGGACCGAAGTTCCGCTGTGGCGACCCCTAACTGGGAGAAGCCGAAAGACAACAACAACAACAAGTAGTAGAATACTAAGTTATCATAGAATCATAGGAAGTTACTAGGGTAATGGCCCTAGGGATCTTACATGCCTAGCCAAGTTCTACCCTTATTTCCATGATCATCACCAATTGCCCCTGTCCAAGAGAGATACAGGTGTTGGGCATTTTTGAGCCTAGCCATGTTTCCCAATAAAATTTAACTGGTACTCAATTCTAAGGGTTTTGTGAGGGGTATATGTACTTGGGGATTGGTGGCTGAGCATTTACAAGCTTTCTCTCTTTAACAAGAGCTTCACTTGAATAAGTGCAGGAATGAATTCTGCTTCATATAGATGAGAAGCCTATTCCAGAGAAGAGGTAGCCTTTGAAGAGACATACTAGTCCCTCCAACATATTGTATTTATGTTGCATCAAGTTTTATAGGATCAAGCCTAGCTGTTTCAACGCAATATAATAGTGTAGAAGTACTAGTCAGTACCCAAGATTGTATTTAGTGATGACTGCCTATGTACAGGAGGGTTGTGGGCACTATCCCTGGTAAGAATTTACGGGGCCCCATCCACTCATCCAGGTTACTCCTGAACAGTGTCATAGAGATGCTCTGTTTCACATGAATTGGTAGCCTGTTCCAAAGATGTGGCAGTCGCTTGGAGATAAATCTGTCCCTCCAGCAAGTCCTATTTAAGTTATTATTGAGCTTGCTGATTATGTGTCCCAGGCAGGTACGTCCCTAGCCTTAAGCAGCATTCTGCCATCACCCAGAATAATGCCTCAATACAAACAGAAAATGATTGACTTTAACAATTGGCTTAGTTTCTGGTGTCATTCCTGGGGGATCCAGTACCTGACAGCCTGGAAAGATATGATCGACAGGCCACAATGCTTTGCCAGAGATGGCTTGCATCTGTCTCACCTGGACTTCAGGCTTCTGGCAAAGGTTCTTGCCTCCCCTATAGTCTTTTTTTAGGAAAAGTGATGAGGTTAAAACTACCAACATAAAAAATTCAAAGCTGGGGAGAGCAGCCCGGCCTTACCTGGTTACTCATTCCATCATACATTTAGACCCCAAACAGTGGGCAGTAAAGCCAAAGGAGGTGGAGTTTCAATATACTTTAAAGACATACACGCCTCCAGGCTGGTCAAACAGTATGACGCACAGGAGCCACTACAGGTGCAGTTAACCATTGACAAGACCCTTATTCAAATCACAGCCAGCTACTGGCTCACAAATCTGACTCTAGATGCCCAATCCGCCTATTTGGACCTGTTTGAATCTATAAAGATTCAACCATTTACCCAGATCCTGGGTGATATTAACTTCCCAAACATATACTGGAGGAACTACTCATGCCAGAACACAAATGCCCAGAAATTCCTCGATTTTGTCAATGCAAATGTCTTGGAACAGCTAGTCGATACCCCCACAAGGGGTGATAATATCTTGGAGTTGGTATTAACCAACATGAGTAACCACTGCAGCATCCCTATAGTATCATCCTCCCTGGTAAGATCCGACCACAAAGCAGTCACTTTTTCAAAGTCACCATCTCCCCCAACCCCCCTCTAGCTAGGATCAGACATGAAAACTTCTCCAAAGCTAATTACAGCCTCCTGAGGGATGGTATAAACATTTTCACAACCCCCACCCCCTCTGTAGAAACTGGCACCAATATCCAAAACTACACCAAAGCACTATACGAGCATTTATATAGATGCATGGAATCAGGAATACCTGACAGAACTAAAACATCCTCTGCGAGGAAGAGTAAACCTGTCTGGTGGACATCTGCAATAAATAAACTCTATAACAAAAGTAAAAAATTATTGTCCAAGACCAAGAAGGAGCAGATGCCCAATTGGAAGCAATCTCTCCTTAGCCTGAACAAGCAAATAAGAGCACTAGGGAAATCCTCCAAAGCAAACTTTGAGTTCAAATTGGCCACATCTACTAGAGACAATCATAAGGTCTTCTTCACATATGTCTGCAGCCTCAAGAGAAGCACCCAGATCTGTTCAGAACTGGTGGTCAAGGACACCACATATACAAATGCCGTAGATATAGCAAACTTGCTGGATGACAGATTCAGTGAAAACTTTACTCCCCCCCCCCCCATCAGTAAATCAGGACATTGCCAGTACCTGCCCCCTTCCCCTTATTATCTAGGGAACAGGTCATTACTGCTTCCTCAAAGGCAAAAAATACAGTCTCCATGGGACCCGATAACATCCCACGCTGCATCCTATGTGAATCCAGGCAGGAACTTGCAGCTCCATTAGGCACACTATTCAACCAAACCCTAAGTACTGGTTTCATTCCAGCTGAGTGGAGGACAGCCATTGTCATCCCATTACTCAAAGGTGAACTATCCACCGATCTGGGGAATTATAGACCCATCAGCCTAACTGGCCTGATCTGCAAGGCCATGGAACGGATTATCATGTACCTCATTAACAAGGACATTGGCAACCTCCAAACACTTGATCCTACACAGTTTGGCTTCATCAAGGGGAGGTCATGTCTGCAAAATTTAGTCGACTTCTTTGAGACAGTCACCAAAGCCATGGACAAGGGGAAGACAGTGCACACCACCTACCTTGACCTGGCCAAAGCCTTTGACATTATTCCCCACTTGGGCATAATAGATAAACTCTCTCAACTAGGCATCAATCCATATGTTACCAGATGGGTAGCAAACTGGCTCACTGATATAACCCACATAGTCAAAATAGGGGAAGCCACCTCAAGCAGTAGACCCATAACAAGCGGCATACCCTAGGGTTTGGTCTTGGGGCCTCTGTTATTTGGGATATACTTTTCTGGTGTGCAGCCCAAAATCAGTGGGCTATGGCTGACCAGGTATGCAGATGACTGCAAGCTGGGTGCTGTCATCAATTCCCCTAGTGATGTGAACATCCTCCAAGTTTGTCTCACTCAGACAAATGACTGATGCGAGAAACATGGCCTCAATCTGAATACCAAAAAATGCATCATCATCCCCTTTGGGGAGAGTAAAATCCCCACAAATTATCACATTAATAACAATGTCCTAAGCACTCAGTCAGTCATGAGGGATTTGGGCACCCAGGTTGATAGCAACCTGACTTTTGACCACCATGTTGCTTCCGTTGTACAGAAAGCCTTCTACATGGCCCACCTCATAAATAAGGGTATCTCATCCAAGGACAAGGAGGTCATAACTTCCTTGTATTCTTCCCTTATAAGGCCCATTATAAGGTACAATGCCCCTTTCGGCATGTACCTCACAAAGCACATGAAGCAGCTGGAGAGACCACAGAGGTTCCTCACCAGGAGAATCCAGGGCCTCAAACATCTACCATACACAGATAGGCTAAAAGCCCTATCCCTCTACTCAGTTTCATACAGACTCCTGAGAGGTGACCTCTGTATGGCATACAAGGTGATCACGGACCTCACCTTGATGGGACTGCTGCATATTTTCAAGTCAAGCTCCACTCAAGTAACTTGCACGCGTGGCCTGAACCTGGTTTATGACATCAACAAGACTTGTTGGCAGGACAGATTTGTGTCACAGAGACTCCCCCATCTATGGAATAGACTCCCTCTCCACATCAAGCAGATTACCTCTTTACCCCTTTTTAAGGGCAACCTGGATAACTGGATGGGGAACAAAAATATACCCCTGGGATTCCACCCATGTCCCTGCAAGATAGGAACATCAGGTGCTGATTTGTCTAAACATGGGCTAAACTCTTGGCTAGGCTTATAAGGGCCTTATGGCCAATAGTCTAGTAAACTCCTATGATCCTATGATCATATGTAGGCCATATTTAGTTCCCTGGAATGGGTAGCCCTATACTTGTATGATTTATGGATATGCAGTAAGTTCATTAGGTTTGGATCTTGGGTTGCTCTGTAGACCAGGCATAAGTCGCCCCTAAGAAGTCTATATGATACGGAGTATAATGACAGGGACTTTAGTTGGTCAGTGTAAGGCACATGCTAGAGTCTCTTGATCGTCTTTGTAAGAAACCTCTGAGGTCTCTCTAATTGCAGCAGGTGCTTAGTGCAGGACATACCAAATGGGGCATTAAGTTCAATTATGGGCCAGATAAGTGCAGAGTATAGGGAGGTATAACCTCTTTAGCTCTTGAGATGATGCCTTTACTAATCAAGTGAGCTATATAGAAAGTTTTTTTTACAATGGTAGACACGTGGTGGCCAAAGTTAAGGTCGCAGTCAACCTGTGATCCCAGGTCCCTTACCACTTTATGGATACTTAGGGTATTGTTGTTCATTTGATAGTGTGAAGGGACATTGTTTGTGCCAAAGGTAACAATGATGCATTTCTTCGCATTCATTTTGAGACTGTGACTAATACACCGGTCGACGGTCTGCATGAGCTCCTGGAGTATACTGACATCATTTGGGGATTCAATGATTGCACCTAGTTTGCAGTCATCTGCAAACTTGGTCAGACACAACACTTTAGTTTTGACCTGAACATTTGAGAAGTATATACAAAACAGTAGGGGTCCCAGCACTAACCCCTGTGACACCCTACTGATAACAGATCTGCTGGTTGATGTAGAGTCACCCACTTTGATAGTGTGGGCCCGTTTTGTGAGCCATTTGGCAACCCACCTTACAATGAAGGGGTTTACATTGAGTTTACTAAGTTTATGGGTAATGCCTAAATGTGGGATTTAGTCGAAAGCCTTTGCCAAGTCCAGGTATGCTGTGTGCATAGATTTGCCATCATCAATGACGTGGTCGCACTTTCAAAGAAATCTACCAGATTTAACAGGCAGGATCTTCCCTTCATGAAGCCGAATTGAGTAGGATCCAGGTCCCCTATGTTTTTATTTATGAGGTCCATAATGATATGTTTCATGGCCTTACAGATAACACTGGTGAGTCTGATGGGTCTGTAATTCCCTGGGTCTGTTGTTAGGCCACATTTGTGGAGAGGAATAACTGTAGCTGTTCTTCATTCCACTGGAACAAAGTCTGTGGTTAGGCTATGATTGAAAAGGGTACTTAGTGATGATGATAGTTCATGTTTTAGCCTCTTTAGAAGACAGCCTGGGATGCTGTCTGGTCTGATAGACGCCATGTACTTTACCTTGGACAGGGCTTTAAGGACCTGCACCTCAGATATGTGTGTGTGTGGGGGGGGGGGGGTTGTTGTAAGTTAGGAGGGGATAAGGAAGAACCTGTCTGCTAGCAAGTTTGCTATCCCTGTGGAGTCAGTGTACATGATGCCATTGGCCACCAGTTCTACACATGCTTGGGTTCTACCCTTTGGGTTACTTACATAGCTGTAAAAGGCCCTATGGTTATCCTTGGCAGTACCTGCTAGATTTCTCAAAAAGGAACTCTTGGAGGATTTTAAAACTTGTCTTATTTGCCTGTTAAGGCTGAGGAGGATGCTTTTCCATTGTTGGGTCCTTGTCTTTGTTTTCTTGGACAGCAACCTTTTGTGTTTATTTTAGAGTTTGTTGTGTGCTGGAAGTGCACCATGGCAACTTGATTTTACTTGGGGCTCTGGCTTTGATTCTATTTGGTACAGCCAAGTTTATACACTTATGCAAGTGAATGTACATGGCTTTATTGTAAGCTTCGTTATAGTTACCACTTTCAGCTTGGGGTTGGGCTTGGAATGCATTTATGCCTTCACCTAGTTTGCCTTGGTGAAGTTTTTTAGTCTGATTTCACCCTTTGTGAATTCTGGTGTTAATGTCAGTTTGAAGGTGCCTGATTTGTGGTTAGTTTTAACTAATGAGGGTCTAACAGTTGCAGCAGAGCACCTGTTTGACATGTTGGTGAGGACCAGATCTAGAATGTTTGTTCCCCTTGTCAGGGTATGGACAATTTGCTCCAGGTTATTTGAATTCACAATGTCAAGGAACTTTTGTGCTAACGAGTTTGGGTTACAGTAGGTTTCCCAGTTGATGGTGGGATAATTGAAATCCCCCATAACCAGTGTGTTCAGTAAAATTTGGATTGTCATCGGTTTGGTTAAGTAGGCTTCATGGGTATCATAACCCATGGAGGGGAATCTATAACTGACTAAGACTTGAATGTGGGTCTTACCCACCTTAACCTGTACCTAGAGTAGTTCCATGGAGTTGCGCAGTTTAACTAGATGGGAGGTGAATTTACCTGTAATATAGACTGAAACACCCCCTCCTTTGATTTGTACACATTCATTTTGCAGTCTAAAGGTGTAGAAGGCATTGTAGCCTTGCGGGGCTGGGGTACTCTCTGAGGCCTTAAACCAGGTTTCTATGACTGCACAGACATCTACATCTTCTACTGATAGAAGTGCTTCCAGGGAGTGCAGTTTTTAGTTTAAGCTCCTAGCATTTAGCAGCATGACCCTTATTTTGTCCTGATTGGTTAATTTCATGTTGGTAATATTGTTTTCGAGACCTTGCCTAAAAAAGGCACTATGGGGGAGGCAAGAGCCTTTGCCAGCAGCCAAAAGCCTAGGGGTGCCAGGTGCAAACCATCTCTGGCAAAGCAGCGAGGTTTGTTGACCATTGCTTTCCAGGTAGACAGGAACTGGATCACCTTGGAATGACACCAAAATCTAAGCCACTTACTGAAATCAATCATTTTTTCTTTATACTGTGGTATCATTCTAGGTGAGGGTAGTATGTTGTTCAAGGTTAAGGTCATACATACTTGGGACACATATTCAGAGAGCTCAACCATGTCTCTCTTCATATACTTCAGGGAAGTACATCTCAGGTCATTCACACCAACATGAATTATGACAGAGTCATAATGGTACTTATTGCTAAGAGACCTGAGTACATGCCTGATTTGATGAATCCTGGCACTGGACAGGCAGCTGACTGTAACTTTCTCCTTGCCCAAGCTGATGAGTGGGACATCTGTCTGTCTCACTATTGAGTCTCCAATGACAATAAAACTTGGCTTTTGAGTGTTATGCCTTATGGGCTTGGTGGGTGAGGCACTGGCATTGCTACATGTCATAGGTGCTGTGGAGACTGTGTTAGCTGTAGCTGACTTGTGTTTTGGGGGTCTCTGGTGTTTTGGTAAGTTTTTTGAGAGAACCTCTGCATATGTGCATTTACGTGTTTGATGTGTACTTTGTGTGTGAGCAGTGGTATGTGTATGAGTAGTGATACTATGTATATATGTAGTGGTGGGTGAGATGAGAAACTTCCCCGTGTTACTGTTTTGAGTGACAGAGAGCGTGGATTCTAGATTCTTGGTGCAAATACATCTCTCACACTCTGTACTACACTGTGCTATTAGTAGAGGGTTGTCTGTGTACATTAGGCAAGTGCTACACTGCCTCCAGAGACCCTAGTCAACAAGGTTGGCTGGAGAGACAAGGGTGGTTCAACTGTCCATAATGCTAGGTTGAAGACTGTTGTCACTAGGGGTGGCTTTTCAGAAACAATCACAGAGGAGCTAGATGAATGGATATTTCTGCATGAGTTTTAAGGGAACATTTGTTGAATTTAACTGTCTGGCTGTGGCGCACAATTGTGCAGTAGTGCGCGTTAGTGCAAGGTACCATGTGACATGCAAACAAGCTGAAAACTGCTCAGATGCAGGTCCTAAATGCCAGAAGCTAAAACATGAAAAAAAATATCAAAATTCAAAAGGACCAATGGGGATACTCATTCCAAGCCCTAGAGCAGCCTCCCTTTAACAGTCGGGTCCCAATCTACACAATTCTCTCACAAAAGTGCAGATAGGCCTTTCCAATCCAAGATGGCCTGGAAAATGTGCTTAGAACAAACAAACCACTACAAAATGTTCCAGAAGCAGCAGGCCTGGATCTGGACTATGCTACAGCTACTAGCTACCCTAGTTTAAGTGTGAAACCCTAGAGAACATTTAACACAGCAGAAAAATAGCAGTGAGACACTAAAAAAAGTATTTAAAACACCAAAAAAGATCCAACAAGGAGGCTCTAAAGAATGATTAGATCCCTGGCTTGTCATCTCCTGCTACCATTTGTTTTATGAATGTGCAACAAATCCATAAGGGCTGGATCAGAGGATTCTTTGTAGGTCAGGCATAAGTTGTTTCTTAGCGGCCTGTAGGAGACTGAATATAAAGACAAGGCTTTGAGGTAGTGTGCATAAGACTTATTTTCCTCACCATGTATTCTCCTCTCTGAGGACACTGCAACTGTTGCATATGCCTGGTCAGGTACATACCAAAGGGGGCACCACTGTATTCAACGTTTGGTCTTATAAGACCACAGTACAAAGGAACAATAATATGTTTGAACTAGATGCCCCTGCTTATAAGTTTTACAACTTAGAATAATTTCCTCACCACAGTAGAAATATGGTAGTCAAATGCCAAATTCCTCTCTATATGTGTTTACAAATCCCTGACTAGAGTCTACTCTTAGGGGCTATTGTGTAAGTAGTAGCTTGCTCTGGAGGCAGTCTTTATGAAATATAGCATGATGTACATTTTGGCATTGAGTTTTAGATCATGACTCTAGCACCAGTTATTAGTCTGGCATTCCAGGAGGATATTTGTGTCTTGGGGGATTCAATGACTGCATCCAGTTTGCAATCACCTGCAAATCTGGCCAGCCCTTGAATGTAGCCTTGATCTCAGAAAAGTAGATGCCAAACAAAAGGAGCCCCAGTACTGAGCCCATATGCACCCCACTACTAAATGGTATTTTTGTGGAGGAAGACCTCCCTATTCTAACTTCTTGGTTTCTGTCTGTAAGCCAGCTAGCTTTCTAGTGGGTGATGTATGGGTTTAGACCTAGTTTAGTAAACTTTACGACAATGCCAAAGTGGGTATTGTCAAATGCCTTGTCCAGCTTGAGGTAGGCAGTAAGCACAATTTTCCCCTCATCCATTGCTTTGGTGACCTTCTCTAAGAAGTCCACCAGGTGGAGTAGGCAAGACCTGTCTTTGACAAACCCAAGCTGAGTTGGGTCCAATGTTTGTACGTTATCTATGACATCATTTAAGAGATCCATGATTATTTTCAGAAAGCAAATCACAAGACTGAGCAGGACCAGTTTTTCAGTAAGGTAATATCTGATACACATAACTCAGGCGCTACTTCCTATGACAATAGTTCTGAACATTAGCTTTTGTAATGGGCAAACATACTGTAAACTATAAAAGAAGAATTATAAGTAAAATACAACTTATTTACATAAGGGTTTGCTCTGTTCTTACACAAATATTTGTATCATTATGAATGACTCTACATATACTATACTTCATACAGAATATACCATTTTTGTGAACAAAAAAAAATCATTGTTTTCTAGAGTATTTTTAATATGACAGAGAAAAAGTTCAGAAGACTGGATTAACGCCCGGTTTACACCTCAAAGCGAAAATGACAAAAATAAATAAACAGGTTGATTTGAACATAGGTTTCCCTGTCATTTAAAAGTTCCATCATTTTTTCATAATAAAATACTTTATCCATTAGTCTTTACTAGTACTAGACTAGTAGGTCTTTACTCCCTACCTCTTGCTCGGCTGCTGAGTGCCTCCTATTCTGTGCAGATTTTAACTACCCCTCTAACGGGACCCAGCTAAAACACATAACAGAAGCTTGGCCTTCCTTGAAGACCTGAACTGCCCAAACTAATCCTATTTACCAGACTTTGTTTGGGAAACAAGTGATATCACAAAGAAAGACTGACTAATTTTTAACTACCCCTCAAACGGGACCCAGCTAAAACACATAACAGAAGCTTGGCCCTCCTTGAAGACCTGAACTGCCCAAACTAATCCTATTTACCAGACTTTGTTTGGGAAACAAGTGATATCACAAAGAAAGACTGACTAAATTTTAACTACCCCTCTAACGGGACCCAGCTAAAACACATAACAGAAGCTTGGCCCTCCTTGAAGACCTGAACTGCCCAAATTAATCCTATTTACCAGACTTTGTTTGGGAAACAAGTGATATCACAAAGAAAGACTGACTAAATTTTAACTACCCCTCTAACGGGACCCAGCTAAAACACATAACAGAAGCTTGGCCCTCCTTGAAGACCTGAACTGTCCAAACTAATCCTATTTACCAGACTTTGTTTGGGAAACAAGTGATATCACAAAGAAAGACTGACTAAATGTTAACTACCCCTCTAACGGGACCCAGCTAAAACACACAACAGAAGCTTGGCCCTCCTTGAAGACCTGA
The DNA here is from genome assembly GCF_019279795.1 of Protopterus annectens. Taxonomy (NCBI): domain Eukaryota; kingdom Metazoa; phylum Chordata; order Ceratodontiformes; family Protopteridae; genus Protopterus; species Protopterus annectens. The sequence continues at coordinate 1,779,764,285 of NC_056725.1, read as the reverse complement.
ACTGCCCAAACTAATCCTATTTACCAGACTTTGTTTGGGAAACAAGTGATATCACAAAGAAAGACTGACTAAGTATGTTTTAACTATATATATGTCCCTGTATATTTGAAGTGTGTTCCTAGCCTAACTACCTGCCCAGGCCTACCAGCAGCCAGCAACTCTCCCTATATCTTACTGCCCAGACCCTTACTCCTACTCTGCTATCATTATCACTTGCATTCCTGCCTATCCTCCTTTGACTTCTAATATATTTCCCACTGCTTCTCCTATAACTTTACCGTCTCTTCTCACTCTTTGCCAAACTTACTGTTTTCAGCCTTCTACCTGTATCTGTTCTCTAATATAGTCCCTATCCCTCCCTTGCCTTCACTATCCTGACCTTAACCTGCCTACTATAGCTCTGCCTACTATCACCTTACCTCCTAACATTATTCTACCAGTTATAACTTACCTGCTGTTTCTACACTTGACTGATTGTTTCCTCAATTTCATACTCCTCTGGCTTCTGCTTTCACCCTATGCCCCTACACTATCCCCCCTATTATCTGTACTCATTTACCTTATCTCCCTAAGGCTGTATATTCCTGCACTATCACCCCTCATTTCTGAAAACCTCCATATTTACTCCTATTCTTGTCTCTCCTTCTCTAGTCTTCCCGCCACTCTCCTATATATGTGCCCCTCCCCCTTTCTCTCCTCACTAATCGTTCCCGCCACTCTCCTTTATCTTTGCCCCTCCCCCTTACCTCTTTCAACCCTCCCAAGCAACCTTATAAATATCCCCCCTCACCTTAGGACGCCATCTTTACTCCCTACCTCTTGCTCGGCTGCTGAGTGCGTCCTATTCTGTGCAGGTAAGCGGCAGGCTGTTCTAATTATCCATGCTGGTCTCCTGTATTGTGTTGCTAATGTGAGACATTGTATGTTTTTACAAATAAATGTATTGTTAGATGAACGTGGTTCTGCTTGCAACATTGATTTCTATCAGCGCCTTGCATCCTGTACTTTGTAGTAGATATATGCTTCCGATACCTGTTTAAAACTGTGCTGCCTGCCTCTTCTAGGCTATACTGTGTATAGTGTTGGATATTTATACTTCCTATGGTTGTTTATTTAACTTTCTGCCCTCCTAAATTGAGCTATTTATATATGGTTCAGGGCTTATTTACAGCTACCTGTTTTACTTTAAAAAACGACTCAATTTAAAACCTCGGACGGACCCAGTGTTTTACTATCTTTGCCTAGCATAGTTTAAATTAGCTGCCCACTAGTACTAAGCTACAACTTAGACAGCGTGTAATCTATGATTAGTGTATTATCCTCGGTGTTTTCCTAGGATGTATGGCCTACTCAGCTAGCGTTTTTGCAGTACCCTAACTATACTGTTAGAAGAACGCTGCACTGCTCAACTATAGTGTTAGATGAACGCTGCTCTGCTTATTAGGAATTGTTTTTAGCTAGCGTTTTTGCAGTACCTTAACTATACTGTTAGAAGAACGCTGCACTGCTCAACTATAGTGTTAGATGAACGCTGCTCTGCTTATCAGGAATGGTTTTTAGTTGATTTCTATCTGCATTCTGCATCCTGTGCCTTTAGCTGATATATATGATACAAACCTTAAACCCTGACCTGTCTAGTACTAAGCGTTAACTGAATAAAGTGTTCATTTTGATTAATAAATGATCCTCGGTGTTTTCCTAGGATTACAAAGGCCAGTATAGCTAGCGCTATCGTAGTAAACGCGCTTACATACCGTTAAACCTAACTGGTCTAGTTTTTGAGGCATCTGACTGTTAGTACTCAGCAACAACTTGTTTTGGCGTTCTCTCAGCTTTGTAAAGGCCAATACAGCTCACGCTTTATTTTAGCTGCTAATAGAAGCCTTTAAACCTATCTAGATTTTGAGACAACTGATTTACAGCATTGTTTGAGTTTGTATTCTGAACCACAGCGTCTCTTAGAAATTAGCGCTATTGTTGAAACGCGCTTATTAGACTTAAACCCATCTTGTGTATGTACACCCCGAGGGGTCACTTTTTTCTTTTTCTTTTTCCCAGTTTCTAGGCGATGCATAGTACTCTGCTTAGTATTGAGTTAAGTCTGTAATATAACATTGTAACAAACTGTGTTTGTACTGAGTTAAGCCTGTAACTATGTATCGCAACAAACAGTAGAACTGGTTGTGTTCCAGGTTAGTCCTTTATGGGGACAGTTCAAACCTTGTATTCTGGCGCCTTTTGTTTGTTAAGTCTTTGAACACAGTTGCCGACTGCATTGTTATTCAATACTTATCCTACTTTGCTGTAATACGGTGTTTTTAATTAGACAACTGTCTAGCGATTAATAGCTGTTGCATTTTATGAGAGTCTACTTTTCCGGTGTACAGCCGACAATTGAAGAAGACTCCTATATAATAAATTGTGCCTCTACCTATCTTCTAGGATTTACATGCAAAGTATAACCTGTTTTGCTCACTTACTGCAGTGTAACTCTTCTTGAAGCTGATATATGTTGTTTGCATATTCTATTTTTTAGAGTATTAAGGTTTACATATCCTTTTTCCTCTCTTCACACTCTCACTCTCTTTCCTAGATTTTAACTACCCCTCTAACGGGACCCAGCTAAAACACATAACAGAAGCTTGGCCCTCCTTGAAGACCTGAACTGCCCAAACTAATCCTATTTACCAGACTTTGTTTGGGAAACAAGTGATATCACAAAGAAAGACTGACTAAGTATGTTTTAACTATATATATGTCCCTGTATATTTGAAGTGTGTTCCTAGCCTAACTACCTGCCCAGGCCTACCAGCAGCCAGCAACTCTCCCTATATCTTACTGCCCAGACCCTTACTCCTACTCTGCTATCATTATCACTTGCATTCCTGCCTATCCTCCTTTGACTTCTAATATATTTCCCACTGCTTCTCCTATAACTTTACCTTCTCTTCTCACTCTTTGCCAAACTTACTGTTTTCAGCCTTCTACCTGTATCTGTTCTCTAATATAGTCCCTATCCCTCCCTTGCCTTCACTATCCTGACCTTAACCTGCCTACTATAGCTCTGCCTACTATCACCTTACCTCCTAACATTATTCTACCAGTTATAACTTACCTGCTATTTCTACACTTGACTGATTGTTTCCTCAATTTCATACTCCTCTGGCTTCTGCTTTCACCCTATGCCCCTACACTATCTCCCCTATTATCTGTACTCCTTTACCTTATCTCCCTAAGGCTGTATATTCCTGCACTATCACCCCTCATTTCTGAAAACCTCCATATTTACTCCTATTCTTGTCTCTCCTTCTCTAGTCTTCCCGCCACTCTCCTATATGTGTGCCCCTCCCCCTTTCTCTCCTCACTAATCGTTCCCGCCACTCTCCTTTATCTTTGCCCCTCCCCCTTACCTCTTTCAACCCTCCCAAGCAACCTTATAAATATCCCCCCTCACCTTAGGACGCCATCTTTACTCCCTACCTCTTGCTCGGCTGCTGAGTGCCTCCTATTCTGTGCAGGTAAGCGGCAGGCTGTTCTAATTATCCATGCTGGTCTCCTGTATTGTGTTGCTTTAATGTGAGACATTGTATGTTTTTACAAATAAATGTATTGTTAGATGAACGTGGTTCTGCTTGCAACATTGATTTCTATCAGCGTCTTGCATCCTGTACTTTGTAGTAGATATATGCTTCCGATACCTGTTTAAAACTGTGCTGCCTGCCTCTTCTAGGCTATACTGTGTATAGTGTTGGATATTTATACTTCCTATGGTTGTTTATTTAACTTTCTGCCCTCCAAAATTGAGCTATTTATATATGGTTCAGGGCTTATTTACAGCTACCTGTTTTACTTTAAAAAACGACTCAATTTAAAACCTCGGACGGACCCAGTGTTTTACTATCTTTGCCTAGCATAGTTTAAATTAGCCGCCCACTAGTACTAAGCTACAACTTAGACAGCGTGTAATCTATGATTAGTGTATTATCCTCGGTGTTTTCCTAGGATGTACGGCCAACTCAGCTAGCGTTTTTGCAGTACCCTAACTATACTGTTAGAAGAACGCTGCACTGCTCAACTATAGTGTTAGATGAACGCTGCTCTACTTATTAGGAATTGTTTTTAGCTAGCGTTTTTGCAGTACCTTAACTATACTGTTAGAAGAACGCTGCACTGCTCAACTATAGTGTTAGATGAACGCTGCTCTGCTTATCAGGAATGGTTTTTAGTTGATTTCTATCTGCATTCTGCATCCTGTGCCTTTAGCTGATATATATGATACAAACCTTAAACCCTGACCTGTCTAGTACTAAGCGTTAACTGAATAAAGTGTTCATTTTGATTAATAAATGATCCTCGGTGTTTTCCTAGGATTACAAAGGCCAGTATAGCTAGCGCTATCGTAGTAAACGCGCTTACATACCGTTAAACCTAACTGGTCTAGTTTTTGAGGCATCTGACTGTTAGTACTCAGCAACAACTTGTTTTGGCGTTCTCTCAGCTTTGTAAAGGCCAATACAGCTCACGCTTTATTTTAGCTGCTAATAGAAGCCTTTAAACCTATCTAGATTTTGAGACAACTGATTTACAGCATTGTTTGAGTTTGTATTCTGAACCACAGCGTCTCTTAGAAATTAGCGCTATTGTTGAAACGCGCTTATTAGACTTAAACCCATCTTGTGTATGTACACCCCGAGGGGTCACTTTTTTCTTTTTCTTTTTCCCAGTTTCTAGGCGATGCATAGTACTCTGCTTAGTATTGAGTTAAGTCTGTAATATTACATTGTAACAAACTGTGTTTGTACTGAGTTAAGCCTGTAACTATGTATCGCAACAAACAGTAGAACTGGTTGTGTTCCAGGTTAGTCCTTTATGGGGACAGTTCAAACCTTGTATTCTGGCGCCTTTTGTTTGTTAAGTCTTTGAACACAGTTGCCGACTGCATTGTTATTCAATACTTATCCTACTTTGCTGTAATACGGTGTTTTTAATTAGACAACTGTCTAGCGATTAATAGCTGTTGCATTTTATGAGAGTCTACTTTTCCGGTGTACAGCCGACAATTGAAGAAGACTCCTATATAATAAATTGTGCCTCTACCTATCTTCTAGGATTTACATGCAAAGTATAACCTGTTTTGCTCACTTACTGCAGTGTAACTCTTCTTGAAGCTGATATATGTTGTTTGCATATTCTATTTTTTAGAGTATTAAGGTTTACATATCCTTTTTCCCTCTCTTCACACTCTCACTCTCTTTCCTAGATTTTAACTACCCCTCTAACGGGACCCAGCTAAAACACATAACAGAAGCTTGGCCCTCCTTGAAGACCTGAACTGCCCAAACTAATCCTATTTACCAGACTTTGTTTGGGAAACAAGTGATATCACAAAGAAAGACTGACTAAGTATGTTTTAACTATATATATGTCCCTGTATATTTGAAGTGTGTTCCTAGCCTAACTACCTGCCCAGGCCTACCAGCAGCCAGCAACTCTCCCTATATCTTACTGCCCAGACCCTTACTCCTACTCTGCTATCATTATCACTTGCATTCCTGCCTATCCTCCTTTGACTTCTAATATATTTCCCACTGCTTCTCCTATAACTTTACCGTCTCTTCTCACTCTTTGCCAAACTTACTGTTTTCAGCCTTCTACCTGTATCTGTTCTCTAATATAGTCCCTATCCCCCTCCCTTGCCTTCACTATCCTGACCTTCACCTGCCTACTATAGCTCTGCCTACTATCACCTTACCTCCTAACATTATTCTACCAGTTATAACTTACCTGCTGTTTCTACACTTGACTGATTGTTTCCTCAATTTCATACTCCTCTGGCTTCTGCTTTCACCCTATGCCCCTACACTATCCCCCCTATTATCTGTACTCCTTTACCTTATCTCCCTAAGGCTGTATATTCCTGCACTATCACCCCTCATTTCTGAAAACCTCCATATTTACTCCTATTCTTGTCTCTCCTTCTCTAGTCTTCCCGCCACTCTCCTATATGTGTGCCCCTCCCCCTTTCTCTCCTCACTAATCGTTCCCGCCACTCTCCTTTATCTTTGCCCCTCCCCCTTACCTCTTTCAACCCTCCCAAGCAACCTTATAAATATCCCCCCTCACCTTAGGACGCCATCTTTACTCCCTACCTCTTGCTCGGCTGCTGAGTGCCTCCTATTCTGTGCAGGTAAGCGGCAGGCTGTTCTAATTATCCAGGCTGGTCTCCTGTATTGTGTTGCTTTAATGTGAGACATTGTATGTTTTTACAAATAAATGTATTGTTAGATGAACGTGGTTCTGCTTGCAACATTGATTTCTATCAGCGTCTTGCATCCTGTACTTTGTAGTAGATATATGCTTCCGATACCTGTTTAAAACTGTGCTGCCTGCCTCTTCTAGGCTATACTGTGTATAGTGTTGGATATTTATACTTCCTATGGTTGTTTATTTAACTTTCTGCCCTCCAAAATTGAGCTATTTATATATGGTTCAGGGCTTATTTACAGCTACCTGTTTTACTTTAAAACGACTCAATTTAAAACCTCGGACGGAACCAGTGTTTTACTATCTTTGCCTAGCATAGTTTAAATTAGCCGCCCACTAGTACTAAGCTACAACTTAGACAGCGTGTAATCTATGATTAGTGTATTATCCTCGGTGTTTTCCTAGGATGTACGGCCAACTCAGCTAGCTTTGCAGTACCCTAACTATACTGTTAGAAGAACGCTCCACTCCTCAACAACGGTGTAAGATGACCGCTCCTCTGCTTATAAGGATTTGTTTTAGCTAGCGTTTTTGCAGTACCTTAACTATACTGTTAGAAGAACGCTGCACTGCTCAACTATAGTGTTAGAAGAACACTGCTCTGCTTATTAGGAATGGTTTTTAGTTGATTTCTATCTGCATTCTGCATCCTGTGCCTTTAGCTGATATATATGATACAAACCTTAAACCCTGACCTGTCTAGTACTAAGCATTAACTGAATAAAGTGTTCATTTTGATTAATAAATGATCCTCGGTGTTTTCCTAGGATTACAAAGGCCAGTATAGCTAGCGCTATCGTAGTAAACGCTTACATACATACCGTTAAACCTAACTGGTCTAGTTTTTGAGGCATCTGACTGTTAGTACTAAGCGACAACTTGTTTTGGCGTTAAGTGTTCTCTCAGCTTTGTAAAGGCCAATACAGCTCACGCTTTAATTTTAGTTGCTAATAGAAGCCTTTAAACCTATCTAGATCTTGAGACAACTGATTTACAGCATTGTTTGAGTTTGTATTCTGAACCACAGCTCTTAGAAATTAGCTATTGTTGAAACGCGCTTATTAGACTTAAACCCATCTTGTGTATGTACACCCCGAGGGGTCACTTTTTCTTTTTCCCAGTTTCTAGGTGATGCATAGTACTCTGCTTAGTATTGAGTTAAGTCTGTAATATTACATTGTAACAAACTGTGTTTGTACTGAGTTAAGCCTGTAACTATGTATCGCAACAAACAGTAGAACTGGTTGTGTTCCAGGTTAGTCCTTTATGGGGACAGTTCAAACCTTGTATTCTGGCGCCTTTTGTTTGTTAAGTCTTTGAACACAGTTGCCGACTGCATTGTTATTCAATACTTATCCTACTTTACTGTAATACGGTGTTTTTAATTAGACAACTGTCTAGCGATTAATAGCTGTTGCATTTTATGAGAGTCTACTTTTCCGGTGTACAGCCGACAATTGAAGAAGACTCCTATATAATAAATTGTGCCTCTACCTATCTTCTAGGATTTACATGCAAAGTATAACCTGTTTTGCTCACTTACTGCAGTGTAACTCTTCTTGAAGCTGATATATGTTGTTTGCATATTCTATTTTTTAGAGTATTAAGGTTTACATATCCTTTTTCCCTCTCTTCACACTCTCACTCTCTTTCCTAGATTTTAACTACCCCTCTAACGGGACCCAGCTAAAACACATAACAGAAGTTTGGCCCTCCATGAAGACCTGAACTGCCCAAACTAATCCTATTTACCAGACTTTGTTTGGGAAACAAGTGATATCACAAAGAAAGACTGACTAAGTATGTTTTAACTATATATATGTCCCTGTATATTTGAAGTGTGTTCCTAGCCTAACTACCTGCCCAGGCCTACCAGCAGCCAGCAACTCTCCCTATATCTTACTGCCCAGACCCTTACTCCTACTCTGCTATCATTATCACTTGCATTCCTGCCTATCCTCCTTTGACTTCTAATATATTTCCCACTGCTTCTCCTATAACTTTACCGTCTCTTCTCACTCTTTGCCAAACTTACTGTTTTCAGCCTTCTACCTGTATCTGTTCTCTAATATAGTCCCTATCCCCCTCCCTTGCCTTCACTATCCTGACCTTAACCTGCCTACTATAGCTCTGCCTACTATCACCTTACCTCCTAACATTATTCTACCAGTTATAACTTACCTGCTGTTTCTACACTTGACTGATTGTTTCCTCAATTTCATACTCCTCTGGCTTCTGCTTTCACCCTATGCCCCTACACTATCCCCCCTATTATCTGTACTCCTTTACCTTATCTCCCTAAGGCTGTATATTCCTGCACTATCACCCCTCATTTCTGAAAACCTCCATATTTACTCCTATTCTTGTCTCTCCTTCTCTAGTCTTCCCGCCACTCTCCTATATATGTGCCCCTCCCCCTTTCTCTCCTCACTAATCGTTCCCGCCACTCTCCTTTATCTTTGCCCCTCCCCCTTACCTCTTTCAACCCTCCCAAGCAACCTTATAAATATCCCCCCTCACCTTAGGACGCCATCTTTACTCCCTACCTCTTGCTCGGCTGCTGAGTGCGTCCTATTCTGTGCAGGTAAGCGGCAGGCTGTTCTAATTATCCATGCTGGTCTCCTGTATTGTGTTGCTAATGTGAGACATTGTATGTTTTTACAAATAAATGTATTGTTAGATGAACGTGGTTCTGCTTGCAACATTGATTTCTATCAGCGTCTTGCATCCTGTACTTTGTAGTAGATATATGCTTCCGATACCTGTTTAAAACTGTGCTGCCTGCCTCTTCTAGGCTATACTGTGTATAGTGTTGGATATTTATACTTCCTATGGTTGTTTATTTAACTTTCTGCCCTCCTAAATTGAGCTATTTATATATGGTTCAGGGCTTATTTACAGCTACCTGTTTTACTTTAAAAAACGACTCAATTTAAAACCTCGGACGGACCCAGTGTTTTACTATCTTTGCCTAGCATAGTTTAAATTAGCTGCCCACTAGTACTAAGCTACAACTTAGACAGCGTGTAATCTATGATTAGTGTATTATCCTCGGTGTTTTCCTAGGATGTATGGCCTACTCAGCTAGCGTTTTTGCAGTACCCTAACTATACTGTTAGAAGAACGCTGCACTGCTCAACTATAGTGTTAGATGAACGCTGCTCTGCTTATTAGGAATTGTTTTTAGCTAGCGTTTTTGCAGTACCTTAACTATACTGTTAGAAGAACGCTGCACTGCTCAACTATAGTGTTAGATGAACGCTGCTCTGCTTATCAGGAATGGTTTTTAGTTGATTTCTATCTGCATTCTGCATCCTGTGCCTTTAGCTGATATATATGATACAAACCTTAAACCCTGACCTGTCTAGTACTAAGCGTTAACTGAATAAAGTGTTCATTTTGATTAATAAATGATCCTCGGTGTTTTCCTAGGATTACAAAGGCCAGTATAGCTAGCGCTATCGTAGTAAACGCGCTTACATACCGTTAAACCTAACTGGTCTAGTTTTTGAGGCATCTGACTGTTAGTACTCAGCAACAACTTGTTTTGGCGTTCTCTCAGCTTTGTAAAGGCCAATACAGCTCACGCTTTATTTTAGCTGCTAATAGAAGCCTTTAAACCTATCTAGATTTTGAGACAACTGATTTACAGCATTGTTTGAGTTTGTATTCTGAACCACAGCGTCTTTTAGAGATTAGCGTTATTATTGAAACGAGCCTATTAAGCTTAAACCCATCTTGTGTATGTACACCCCGAGGGGTCACTTTTTCTTTTTCTTTTTTCCCCAGTTTCTAGGCAGTGCATAGTACTCTGCTTAGTATTGAGTTAAGTCTGTAATATAACATTGTAACAAACTGTGTTTGTACTGAGTTAAGCCTGTAACTATGTATCGCAACAAACAGTAGAACTGGTTGTGTTCCAGGTTAGTCCTTTATGGGGACAGTTCAAACCTTGTATTCTGGCGCCTTTTGTTTGTTAAGTCTTTGAACACAGTTGCCGACTGCATTGTTATTCAATACTTATCCTACTTTGCTGTAATACGGTGTTTTTAATTAGACAACTGTCTAGCGATTAATAGCTGTTGCATTTTATGAGAGTCTACTTTTCCGGTGTACAGCCGACAATTGAAGAAGACTCCTATATAATAAATTGTGCCTCTACCTATCTTCTAGGATTTACATGCAAAGTATAACCTGTTTTGCTCACTTACTGCAGTGTAACTCTTCTTGAAGCTGATATATGTTGTTTGCATATTCTATTTTTTAGAGTATTAAGGTTTACATATCCTTTTTCCCTCTCTTCACACTCTCACTCTCTTTCCTAGATTTTAACTACCCCTCTAACGGGACCCAGCTAAAACACATAACAGAAGCTTGGCCCTCCTTGAAGACCTGAACTGCCCAAACTAATCCTATTTACCAGACTTTGTTTGGGAAACAAGTGATATCACAAAGAAAGACTGACTAAGTATGTTTTAACTATATATATGTCCCTGTATATTTGAAGTGTGTTCCTAGCCTAACTACCTGCCCAGGCCTACCAGCAGCCAGCAACTCTCCCTATATCTTACTGCCCAGACCCTTACTCCTACTCTGCTATCATTATCACTTGCATTCCTGCCTATCCTCCTTTGACTTCTAATATATTTCCCACTGCTTCTCCTATAACTTTACCTTCTCTTCTCACTCTTTGCCAAACTTACTGTTTTCAGCCTTCTACCTGTATCTGTTCTCTAATATAGTCCCTATCCCCCTCCCTTGCCTTCACTATCCTGACCTTAACCTGCCTACTATAGCTCTGCCTACTATCACCTTACCTCCTAACATTATTCTACCAGTTATAACTTACCTGCTATTTCTACACTTGACTGATTGTTTCCTCAATTTCATACTCCTCTGGCTTCTGCTTTCACCCTATGCCCCTACACTATCTCCCCTATTATCTGTACTCCTTTACCTTATCTCCCTAAGGCTGTATATTCCTGCACTATCACCCCTCATTTCTGAAAACCTCCATATTTACTCCTATTCTTGTCTCTCCTTCTCTAGTCTTCCCGCCACTCTCCTATATGTGTGCCCCTCCCCCTTTCTCTCCTCACTAATCGTTCCCGCCACTCTCCTTTATCTTTGCCCCTCCCCCTTACCTCTTTCAACCCTCCCAAGCAACCTTATAAATATCCCCCCTCACCTTAGGACGCCATCTTTACTCCCTACCTCTTGCTCGGCTGCTGAGTGCCTCCTATTCTGTGCAGGTAAGCGGCAGGCTGTTCTAATTATCCATGCTGGTCTCCTGTATTGTGTTGCTTTAATGTGAGACATTGTATGTTTTTACAAATAAATGTATTGTTAGATGAACGTGGTTCTGCTTGCAACATTGATTTCTATCAGCGTCTTGCATCCTGTACTTTGTAGTAGATATATGCTTGGGATACCTGTTTTAAACTGTGCTGCCTGCCTCTACTAGGCTATACTGTGTATAGTGTTGGATATTATATACCTACCTGTGATTGTTTATTTAACTTTCTGCCCTCCAAAATTGAGCTATTTATATATGGTTCAGGGCTTATTTACAGCTACCTGTTTTACTTTAAAAAACGACTCAGTTTAAAGCCTCGGACGGACCCAGTGTTTTACTATCTTTGCCTAGCATAGTTTTAAATTAGCCGCCCACTAGTACTAAGCTTCAACTTAGACAGCGTGTAATCTATGATTAGTGTATTATCCTTGGTGTTTTCCTAGGATGTAAGGCCAACTCAGCTAGCGCTTTTGTAGTACCTTAACTATACTGTTAGAAGAATGCTGCCCTGCTCATCTATAGTGTTAGAAGAATGCTGCTCTTTTGCAGTACCTTAACTATACTGTTAGAAGAATGCTGCACTGCTCAACTATAGTGTTAGAAGAATGCTGCTCTGCTTATAACGTTGATTTCTATCAGCGTTCTGCATCCTGTGCCTTTTAGCTGATATATATTATACTAACCTTAAACCCTGACCTGTCTAGTACTAAGCGTCAACTTAATAAAGTGTTCATTTTGGTTAGTAAATGATCCTCTGTGTTTTCCTAGGATTACAAAGGCCAGTATAGCTAGCGCTACTGTAGTAAACGCGCATACATACCTTTAAACCTAACTGGTCTAGTTTTTGAGGCATCTGTCTGTTAGTACCCAGCGACTACTTGTTTTGGCGTTCTCTCAGCTTTGTAAAGGCCAATACAGCTCACGCTTTATTTTAGCTGCTAATAGAAGCCTTTAAACCTATCTAGATTTTGAGACAACTGATTTACAGCATTGTTTGAGTTTGTATTCTGAACCACAGCGTCTCTTAGAAATTAGCGCTATTGTTGAAACGCGCTTATTAGACTTAAACCCATCTTGTGTATGTACACCCCGAGGGGTCACTTTTTCTTTTTCCCAGTTTCTAGGTGATGCATAGTACTCTGCTTAGTATTGAGTTAAGTCTGTAATATTACATTGTAACAAACTGTGTTTGTATTGAGTTAAGCCTGTAACTATGTATCGCAACAAACAGTAGAACTGGTTGTGTTCCAGGTTAGTCCTTTATGGGGACAGTTCAAACCTTAGTATTCTGGCGCCTTTTGTTTGATAGTCTTTGAACACAGTTGCCGACTGCATTGTTATTCAATACTTATCCTACTTTACTGTAATATGGTGTTTTTAATTAGACAACTGTCTAGCGATTAATTGCTGTTGCATTTTATGAGAGTCTACTATTCCGGTGTACAGCCGACAATTGAAGAAGACTCCTATATAATAAATTGTGCCTCTACCTATCTTCTAGGATTTACATGCAAAGTATAACCTGTTTTGCTCACTTACTGCAGTGTAACTCTTCTTGAAGCTGATATATGTTGTTTGCATATTCTATTTTTTAGAGTATTAAGGTTTACATATCCTTTTTCCCTCTCTTCACACTCTCACTCTCTTTCCTAGATTTTAACTACCCCTCTAACGGGACCCAGCTAAAACACATAACAGAAGCTTGGCCCTCCTTGAAGACCTGAACTGCCCAAACTAATCCTATTTACCAGACTTTGTTTGGGAAACAAGTGATATCACAAAGAAAGACTGACTAAGTATGTTTTAACTATATATATGTCCCTGTATATTTGAAGTGTGTTCCTAGCCTAACTACCTGCCCAGGCCTACCAGCAGCCAGCAACTCTCCCTATATCTTACTGCCCAGACCCTTACTCCTACTCTGCTATCATTATCACTTGCATTCCTGCCTATCCTCCTTTGACTTCTAATATATTTCCCACTGCTTCTCCTATAACTTTACCGTCTCTTCTCACTCTTTGCCAAACTTACTGTTTTCAGCCTTCTACCTGTATCTGTTCTCTAATATAGTCCCTATCCCTCCCTTGCCTTCACTATCCTGACCTTAACCTGCCTACTATAGCTCTGCCTACTAATACCAAACCTCCTAACATTATTCTACCAGTTATAACTTACCTGCTGTTTCTACACTTGACTGATTGTTTCCTCAGTTTCATACTCCTCTGGCTTCTTCTTTCACCCTACGCCCCTACACTACCCCCCTATCATCTGTATTCCTTTAACTTATCTCCCTAAGGCTGTACATTCCTGCACTATCACCCCTCACTTCTGATAACCTCCATATTTACTCCTATTCTTGTCTCTCCTTCTCTAGACTTCCCGCCACTTTCCTATACTTGTGCCCCTCCCCCTTTCTCTCCTCTCTATTCGTTCCCACCACTCTCCTATATCTTTGCCCCTCCCCCTTACCTCTTTCAACCCTCCCAAGCAACCTTATAAATATCCCCCCTCACCTTAAGACGCCATCTTTACTCCCTACCTCTTGCTCGGCTGCTGAGTGCCTCCTATCTGTGCAGGTAAGCGACAGGCTGTTCTAATTATCCATGCTGGTCTCCTGTAATGTGTTGCTTTAATGTGAGTCATTGTATGGTTTACAAATAACTGTATTGTTAGATGAACGTGGCTCTGCTTGCAACATTGATTTCTATCAGCGTCTTGCATCCTGTGCCTTGTAGTACATATATGTTTGGGATACTTGTTTTAAACTGTGCTGCCTGCCTCTACTAGGCTATACTGTGTATAGTGTTGGATATTTATACTTCCTATGGTTGTTTATTTAACTTTCTGCCCTCCTAAATTGAGCTATTTATATATGGTTCAGGGCTTATTTACAGCTACCTGTTTTACTTTAAAAAACGACTCAATTTAAAACCTCGGACGGAACCAGTGTTTTACTATCTTTGCCTAGCATAGTTTAAATTAGCCGCCCACTAGTACTAAGCTACAACTTAGACAGCGTGTAATCTATGATTAGTGTATTATCCTCGGTGTTTTCCTAGGATGTACGGCCAACTCAGCTAGCGTTTTTGCAGTACCCTAACTATACTGTTAGAAGAACGCTGCACTGCTCAACTACAGTGTTAGATGAACGCTGCTCTGCTTATTAGGAATTGTTTTTAGCTAGCGTTTTTGCAGTACCTTAACTATACTGTTAGAAGAACGCTGCACTGCTCAACTATAGTGTTAGAAGAACACTGCTCTGCTTATTAGGAATGGTTTTTAGTTGATTTCTATCTGCATTCTGCATCCTGTGCCTTTAGCTGATATATATGATACAAACCTTAAACCCTGACCTGTCTAGTACTAAGCATTAACTGAATAAAGTGTTCATTTTGATTAATAAATGATCCTCGGTGTTTTCCTAGGATTACAAAGGCCAGTATAGCTAGCGCTATCGTAGTAAACGCGCTTACATACCGTTAAACCTAACTGGTCTAGTTTTTGAGGCATCTGACTGTTAGTACTCAGCGACAACTTCTTTCGGCGTTCTCTCAGCTTTGTAAAGGCCAATACAGCTCACGCTTTATTTTAGCTGCTAATAGAAGCCTTTAAACCTATCTAGATTTTGAGACAACTGATTTACAGCATTGTTTGAGTTTGTATTCTGAACCACAGCGTCTCTTAGAAATTAGCGCTATTGTTGAAATGAGCATATTAGACTTAAACCCATCTTGTGTATGTACACCCCGAGGGGTCACTTTTTCTTTTTCTTTTTCCCAGTTTCTAGGCGATGCATAGTACTCTGCTTAGTATTGAGTTAAGTCTGTAATATTACATTGTAACAAACTGTGTTTGTACTGAGTTAAGCCTGTAACTATGTATCGCAACAAACAGTAGAACTGGTTGTGTTCCAGGTTAGTCCTTTATGGGGACAGTTCAAACCTTGTATTCTGGCGCCTTTTGTTTGTTAAGTCTTTGAACACAGTTGCCGACTGCATTGTTATTCAATACTTATCCTACTTTACTGTAATACGGTGTTTTTAATTAGACAACTGTCTAGCGATTAATAGCTGTTGCATTTTATGAGAGTCTACTTTTCCGGTGTACAGCCGACAATTGAAGAAGACTCCTATATAATAAATTGTGCCTCTACCTATCTTCTAGGATTTACATGCAAAGTATAACCTGTTTTGCTCACTTACTGCAGTGTAACTCTTCTTGAAGCTGATATATGTTGTTTGCATATTCTATTTTTTAGAGTATTAAGGTTTACATATCCTTTTTCCCTCTCTTCACACTCTCACTCTCTTTCCTAGATTTTAACTACCCCTCTAACGGGACCCAGCTAAAACACATAACAGAAGTTTGGCCCTCCATGAAGACCTGAACTGCCCAAACTAATCCTATTTACCAGACTTTGTTTGGGAAACAAGTGATATCACAAAGAAAGACTGACTAAGTATGTTTTAACTATATATATGTCCCTGTATATTTGAAGTGTGTTCCTAGCCTAACTACCTGCCCAGGCCTACCAGCAGCCAGCAACTCTCCCTATATCTTACTGCCCAGACCCTTACTCCTACTCTGCTATCATTATCACTTGCATTCCTGCCTATCCTCCTTTGACTTCTAATACATTTCCCACTGCTTCTCCTATAACTTTACATTCTCTTCTCACTCTTTGCCAAACTTACTCTTTTCTGCTTTCTACCTGTATCTGTTCTCTAATATAGTCCCTATCCCCCTCCCTTGCCTTCACTATCCTGACCTTAACCTGCCTACTATAGCTCTGCCTACTATCACCTTACCTCCTAACATTATTCTACCAGTTATAACTTACCTGCTGTTTCTACACTTGACTGATTGTTTCCTCAATCTCATACTCCTCTGGCTTCTGCTTTCACCCTATGCCCCTACACTATCCCCCCTATTATCTGTACTCCTTTACCTTATCTCCCTAAGGCTGTATATTCCTGCACTATCACCCCTCATTTCTGAAAACCTCCATATTTACTCCTATTCTTGTCTCTCCTTCTCTAGTCTTCCCGCCACTCTCCTATATGTGTGCCCCTCCCCCTTTCTCTCCTCACTAATCGTTCCCGCCACTCTCCTTTATCTTTGCCCCTCCCCCTTACCTCTTTCAACCCTCCCAAGCAACCTTATAAATATCCCCCCTCACCTTAGGACGCCATCTTTACTCCCTACCTCTTGCTCGGCTGCTGAGTGCCTCCTATTCTGTGCAGTTAAGCGGCAGGCTGTTCTAATTATCCATGCTGGTCTCCTGTATTGTGTTGCTTTAATGTGAGACATTGTATGTTTTTACAAATAAATGTATTGTTAGATGAACGTGGTTCTGCTTGCAACATTGATTTCTATCAGCGTCTTGCATCCTGTACTTTGTAGTAGATATATGCTTCCGATACCTGTTTAAAACTGTGCTGCCTGCCTCTTCTAGGCTATACTGTGTATAGTGTTGGATATTTATACTTCCTATGGTTGTTTATTTAACTTTCTGCCCTCCAAAATTGAGCTATTTATATATGGTTCAGGGCTTATTTACAGCTACCTGTTTTACTTTAAAAAACGACTCAATTTAAAACCTCGGACGGAACCAGTGTTTTACTATCTTTGCCTAGCATAGTTTAAATTAGCCGCCCACTAGTACTAAGCTACAACTTAGACAGCGTGTAATCTATGATTAGTGTATTATCCTCGGTGTTTTCCTAGGATGTACGGCCAACTCAGCTAGCATTTTTGCAGTACCCTAACTATACTGTTAGAAGAACGCTGCACTGCTCAACTATAGTGTTAGATGAACGCTGCTCTGCTTATTAGGAATTGTTTTTAGCTAGCATTTTTGCAGTACCTTAACTATACTGTTAGAAGAACGCTGCACTGCTCAACTATAGTGTTAGAAGAACACTGCTCTGCTTATTAGGAATGGTTTTTAGTTGATTTCTATCTGCATTCTGCATCCTGTGCCTTTAGCTGATATATATGATACAAACCTTAAACGCTGACCTGTCTAGTACTAAGCATTAACTGAATAAAGTGTTCATTTTGATTAATAAATGATCCTCGGTGTTTTCCTAGGATTACAAAGGCCAGTATAGCTAGCGCTATCATAGTAAACGCGCTTACATACCGTTAAACCTAACTGGTCTAGTTTTTGAGGCATCTGACTGTTAGTACTCAGCGACAACTTGTTTTGGCGTTGTGTTCTCTCAGCTTTGTAAAGGCCAATACAGCTCACGCTTTATTTTAGCTGCTAATAGAAGCCTTTAAACCTATCTAGATTTTGAGACAACTGATTTACAGCATTGTTTGAGTTTGTATTCTGACCCACAGCGTCTCTTAGAAATTAGCTATTGTTGAAATGAGCATATTAGTCTTAAACCCATCTTGTGTATGTACACCCGAGGGGTCACTTTTTCTTTTCTTTTCCCAGTTTCTAGGCGATGCATAGTACTCTGCTTAGTATTGAGTTAAGTCTGTAATATTACATTGTAACAAACTGTGTTTGTACTGAGTTAAGCCTGTAACTATGTATCGCAACAAACAGTAGAACTGGTTGTGTTCCAGGTCAGTCCTTTATGAGGACAGTTCAAACCTTGTATTCTGGCCTTTTGTTTGTTAAGTCTTTGAACACAGTTGCCGACTGCATTGTTATTCAATACTTATCCTACTTTACTGTAATATTGTGTTTTAATTAGACAACTGTCTAGCGATTAATAGCTGTTGCATTTTATGAGAGTCTACTTTTCCGTACAGCCGACAATTGAAGAAGACTCCTGTATAATAAATTGTGCCTCTACCTATCTTCTAGGATTTACATGCAAAGTATAACCTGTTTTGCTCACTTACTGCAGTGTAACTCTTCTTGAAGCTGATATATGTTGTTTGCATATTCTATTTTTTAGAGTATTAAGGTTTACATATCCTTTTTCTCTCTTCACACTCTCACTCTCTTTCCTAGATTTTAACTACCCTCTAACGGGACCCAGCTAAAACACATAACAGAAGTTTGGCCCTCCATGAAGACCTGAACTGCCCAAACTAATCCTATTTACCAGACTTTGTTTGGGAAACAAGTGATATCACAAAGAAAGACTGACTAAGTATGTTTTAACTATATATATGTCCCTGTATATTTGAAGTGTGTTCCTAGCCTAACTACCTGCCCAGGCCTACCAGCAGCCAGCAACTCTCCCTATATCTTACTGCCCAGACCCTTACTCCTACTCTGCTATCATTATCACTTGCATTCCTGCCTATCCTCCTTTGACTTCTAATACATTTCCTACTGCTTCTCCTATAACATTACCTTCTCTTCTCACTCTTTGCCAAATTTACTGTTTTCAGCCTTCTACCTGTATCTGTACTCTAATATAGTCCCTATCCCCCTCCCTTGCCTTCACTATCCTGACCTTAACCTGCCTACTATAGCTCTGCCTACTATCACCTTACCTCCTAACATTATTCTACCAGTTATAACTTACCTGCTGTTTCTACACTTGACTGATTGTTTCCTCAATTTCATACTCCTCTGGCTTCTGCTTTCACCCTATGCCCCTACACTATCCCCCCTATTATCTGTACTCCTTTACCTTATCTCCCTAAGGCTGTATATTCCTGCACTATCACCCCTCATTTCTGAAAACCTCCATATTTACTCCTATTCTTGTCTCTCCTTCTCTAGTCTTCCCGCCACTCTCCTATATGTGTGCCCCTCCCCCTTTCTCTCCTCACTAATCGTTCCCGCCACTCTCCTTTATCTTTGCCCCTCCCCCTTACCTCTTTCAACCCTCCCAAGCAACCTTATAAATATCCCCCCTCACCTTAGGACGCCATCTTTACTCCCTACCTCTTGCTCGGCTGCTGAGTGCCTCCTATTCTGTGCAGTTAAGCGGCAGGCTGTTCTAATTATCCATGCTGGTCTCCTGTATTGTGTTGCTTTAATGTGAGACATTGTATGTTTTTACAAATAAATGTATTGTTAGATGAACGTGGTTCTGCTTGCAACATTGATTTCTATCAGCGTCTTGCATCCTGTACCTTGTAGTAGATATCTGCTTGGGATACCTGTTTAAAACTGTGCTGCCTGCCTCTTCTAGGCTATACTGTGTATAGTGTTGGATATTTATACTTCCTATGGTTGTTTATTTAACTTTCTGCCCTCCTAAATTGAGCTATTTATATATGGTTCAGGGCTTATTTACAGCTACCTGTTTTACTTTAAAAAACGACTCAATTTAAAACCTCGGACGGAACCAGTGTTTTACTATCTTTGCCTAGCATAGTTTAAATTAGCCGCCCACTAGTACTAAGCTACAACTTAGACAGCGTGTAATCTATGATTAGTGTATTATCCTCGGTGTTTTCCTAGGATGTACGGCCAACTCAGCTAGCATTTTTGCAGTACCCTAACTATACTGTTAGAAGAACGCTGCACTGCTCAACTATAGTGTTAGATGAACGCTGCTCTGCTTATTAGGAATTGTTTTAGCTAGCATTTTGCAGTACCTTAACTATACTGTTAGAAGAACGCTGCACTGCTCAACTATAGTGTTAGAAGAACACTGCTCTGCTTATTAGGAATGGTTTTTAGTTGATTTCTATCTGCATTCTGCATCCTGTGCCTTTAGCTGATATATATGATACAAACCTTAAACGCTGACCTGTCTAGTACTAAGCATTAACTGAATAAAGTGTTCATTTTGATTAATAAATGATCCTCGGTGTTTTCCTAGGATTACAAAGGCCAGTATAGCTAGCGCTATCATAGTAAACGCGCTTACATACCGTTAAACCTAACTGGTCTAGTTTTTGAGGCATCTGACTGTTAGTACTCAGCGACAACTTGTTTTGGCGTTCTCTCAGCTTTGTAAAGGCCAATACAGCTCACGCTTTATTTTAGCTGCTAATAGAAGCCTTTAAACCTATCTAGATTTTGAGACAACTGATTTACAGCATTGTTTGAGTTTGTATTCTGAACCACAGCGTCTCTTAGAAATTAGCGCTATTGTTGAAACGCGCTTATTAGACTTAAACCCATCTTGTGTATGTACACCCCGAGGGGTCACTTTTTCTTTTTCTTTTTCCCAGTTTCTAGGCGATGCATAGTACTCTGCTTAGTATTGAGTTAAGTCTGTAATATTACATTGTAACAAACTGTGTTTGTACTGAGTTAAGCCTGTAA
This sequence comes from Protopterus annectens, assembly GCF_019279795.1. Classification (NCBI taxonomy): domain Eukaryota; kingdom Metazoa; phylum Chordata; order Ceratodontiformes; family Protopteridae; genus Protopterus; species Protopterus annectens. The sequence continues at coordinate 1,779,743,526 of NC_056725.1, read as the reverse complement.
CTATGTATCGCAACAAACAGTAGAACTGGTTGTGTTCCAGGTTAGTCCTTTATGGGGACAGTTCAAACCTTGTATTCTGGCGCCTTTTGTTTGTTAAGTCTTTGAACACAGTTGCCGACTGCATTGTTATTCAATACTTATCCTACTTTGCTGTAATACGGTGTTTTAATTAGACAACTGTCTAGCGATTAATAGCTGTTGCATTTTATGAGAGTCTACTTTTCCGGTGTACAGCCGACAATTGAAGAAGACTCCTATATAATAAATTGTGCCTCTACCTATCTTCTAGGATTTACATGCAAAGTATAACCTGTTTTGCTCACTTACTGCAGTGTAACTCTTCTTGAAGCTGATATATGTTGTTTGCATATTCTATTTTTTAGAGTATTAAGGTTTACATATCCTTTTTCCCTCTCTTCACACTCTCACTCTCTTTCCTAGATTTTAACTACCCCTCTAACGGGACCCAGCTAAAACACATAACAGAAGCTTGGCCCTCCTTGAAGACCTGAACTGCCCAAACTAATCCTATTTACCAGACTTTGTTTGGGAAACAAGTGATATCACAAAGAAAGACTGACTAAGTATGTTTTAACTATATATATGTCCCTGTATATTTGAAGTGTGTTCCTAGCCTAACTACCTGCCCAGGCCTACCAGCAGCCAGCAACTCTCCCTATATCTTACTGCCCAGACCCTTACTCCTACTCTGCTATCATTATCACTTGCATTCCTGCCTATCCTCCTTTGACTTCTAATATATTTCCCACTGCTTCTCCTATAACTTTACCTTCTCTTCTCACTCTTTGCCAAACTTACTGTTTTCAGCCTTCTACCTGTATCTGTTCTCTAATATAGTCCCTATCCCCCTCCCTTGCCTTCACTATCCTGACCTTCACCTGCCTACTATAGCTCTGCCTACTATCACCTTACCTCCTAACATTATTCTACCAGTTATAACTTACCTGCTGTTTCTACACTTGACTGATTGTTTCCTCAATTTCATACTCCTCTGGCTGAACCCGCTCCGTTCGCCCTTCGGGCTCACTCTGCTCCCCTCCCTACCCTCAATTCCCACCCACCCCCAGGGGTCCTAAACTTAAAGCTCCATAGACACACCCCCTACCCTGTTCTTCCAATCCTCTTCCCTCCCTTCCCTGAACACACCCCTACTCTGAACTTCCAATCCTCCCTCCTCCCACAACCACCCTTACCCCTTCTCAGTCTCACACTCACACTGAATCTCTCTATTTTTAAACTCTATTTCCTCCACTCATACCACCTTACTGTACTCCATTTACACTAAAACCTACCTCTTTCTTTGTACTCTGGTCTCTGTTATACCCCTATCCTCTGTTATCTTTCTTACATTGTTCCATACTTCTCCATTACTATAACAACACCTTTCTACTCCACCCTCTCTTACCTCTCTTCACCTTTCACAAATACGCTTACTTCCACTATGGCTCCACTCATGTCATCCCAGATTTTACTTTCCACACTACTAGTTTCCACCCTATGCTCAATATACCTTCTATCCCTCTATGAGAAACCACTGCATGTCCAACCTTTCTATCCACATAAACAAACTATAATATATCTCAATCCTCTAAATTCCTATCCATATACTTCTTCTACCCCTAAATATCAACCACCTAGATTCCACCGACTGTCACACCTAAAATACAATTTGCCTTTGGACTACAAAACTAAACTTCTAACCTTTCTAAAATGTAAACACACTATGAAACCTATCAATCTTAACCTTCAATCTGGAGATATCCACCCTAACCCTGGTCCAACTTTCCACTCTCCCCTAATGACCATACCCAAACTCAATAATACCTTCCTAATAGGACATCTTAATACCCAAAGCATAAACAACAAAATACCCTACGTGCATTCCCTCCTACAGATACATTCATTTGACATTCTCTGCATCTCTGAGACATGGCTAAAGCCCTCCACTAAAGACACTGAGATTACTCCCCTAAGTTATAATATCATAAGACTTGACCGTCCCAACCGTAAAGGTGGTGGAGTTGCAATTCTTCATAAAAATCATCTAAATATTACTACCCTTCCTGCCTCTCCAACACAAGATAGCAAAGTAGAAGCTATCATTTCAAAACTACAATTAAACTCCAAAAAATCCATCTATATTATATGTATGTACCTACCATCTGGTAATAACATACCAATCCTCGAAAATTACCTTAGCTGGATATCTATCACATATCCCCAAGAAACCATCATACTAGGTGACCTGAATATAGACTGGAATAGCATTACTGCTGATAATCCTTCTTCTCATATCAACCTCCATGGTTTTATCCAAACCATTACTTCAACTACAAGGCTCAACAAACACAGTAATAGAGAAAGCATTTTAGACTGGATTCTTATAAATAAAGTCAAAGATAATTACAAAGTAGGAATTTTACCAGATGATGTTAGTGATCACTCCTTAACATTCATAACAAGGGATAAGGCTGATTGTATAAACCCCTGTATCATAAGACATGTACGCACCATCAAACACTTAAATCCAGAATTGTTCCAGTCTGAACTTACTGCATGTAATTGGAACCCATTAAAAACACTCCCTCTTGAAAATGCAGTAATGTACTTTAACTCTACTTTTTTATCTATCCTTGACTTACATGCTCCTGAACGTAGCATTAGAACTAAATCTAATGCTGCCCCCTGGCTCTCCCATGAAACCAAAAAACTTATTCTCACTAGAAATAAAGTCTGGGCCACATGGAGATCACATAGAAAAAACCCTGATCTTCTTCACTTCCGCCAGCTTAGAAATCTAACCAAAAAAGCAATAATAGCTGATAAAAAGAAATTCTACTTCAATCTACAAGAAACCCATCTTAATAATTCAAAACTTTTCTGGTCTTCAGTTAATAGACTTCTTTCCCCAGGACGTTCTAAAACACCTTCCCCACTTAATTCTGATCCTGATACCCCCCAACAAACTGCAGATGCTTTCAATTGTTTCTTCACTGAAACTATACAAGCTCTTGCTAATCAATTAAACACCAATAACTCACACCCAACATGTAACCTCATAAACTCCTCCTCTAAATTCTCTCTACATCCCATCTCTACATCTTACATATACAGACTCCTTCTTAAGCTAAAACCTTGTACCCCTCTGCGGACAAGTTACCTTCACTCTTTCTACAAAAGCTGCCAAGGCTATCGTGATATCCTATTTCTATTCTCATTAATAGGACAATCAAAGAAGGTATCATCCCTGATATATGGAAGGTCTCTCACATTATCCCACTCCATAAAGGTGGTAACTCCATTGACTATTCTAACTTTAGACCTATTGCTCTCCTCTCTCCCTTGGCCAAAATAATGGAGAAATGTATACACCATCAGCTTGTACAACACCTCTCTCCACAACATCATAGCTAACAGTCAACATGGATTCAGACCTAATCACAGTACTACTACTGCCCTTCTTTCCTTTGTAGACACTATTAACCTGAACCGTAACAACAACCTACTCTCTTCTGCCATCTTCATAGACCTCTCCAAAGCATTCGATATGGTTAACGACTCTTTATTAATCAATACTCTAGAATCCCTATCTTTTGATATCCCTGCCATTAGATGGTTTTCTTCTTATCTCACTAACAGGAAACAGGCTGTTCTCTGGAATAACCACATCTCTTCTCTTCTGCCTGTTTCTATTGGAGTTCCACAAGGTTCTATTCTTGGCCCACTTCTTTTTTCCCTCTTCATAAATGATCTCCAAAACACAATCCCCCAAGCTACTTGCATTCAATATGCAGATGATTCTACGCTCATCTGCTCTGCATCCTCTACCTCAGAACTTAGATCTCATACTCAAAATGTCTTTAACACTGTCGAAACATGGTTCTCTAGTCGATTTCTCTTACTAAATGCTAAGAAAACTAAACTCCTCCTCTTTACCCCTACCTCCAGAACCGCCCCTTTAAACTTCACTATCTCTTCTAACAATGCCACTATCATCTCTCCCGACTCTACTACTAAACTGTTAGGTATTACAATTGATAATAATCTCTCTTTCAACCAACACATTAACAACACCATAAAACTTGTCAATAGGAAAATAGGATCTTTATATCGGATTAGACCATTTCTAACTCCCTCCTCTAGAACTAGGATCGCCACTCCCATCTTCTTTCCTCTCTTCTCTATGCTTGTCCCATTTTCACCAACCTCAATAAAACAACCTTACCAAACTTACTACCTGCTATAATAACATTGCTTCGCTACAGGAAACCCTACAGTACACACCACTGTCTCAACCTGAAACTACTAGGCTGGCCAGAATTCCAAAACTATCTTGCAACCCAACAACTCACTATTGCCCATAAAATTCTGTACCATCCAACAAACACCCCTATACTCTCTCAACTCATAATCCCCTACAATAATCTTAGCTCTCTCCGCTCCTCCAGTAAACTATTGGCTAATTCCACAAAATCAAATAACACTGCTGGCGACTCCCTTTTCACCAATTCAGTAGGTAGAAAATGGAATCTACTTCCTAGTAACATAACAACCATTGCATCATTACCTCTTTTCAAACTAAACATTAAGCTTCACTTCCAAAACCACTGGCTGTGCACATGTAGTAAACCTGATTAATCCTTCCACTACTTAGACTCTACTTCATTACTATCTCCTATTTCATACTTTTCTATCAACCACCTGGCTTTCCTCCTCTTCTACCACTTGTTTTCCTATTATTCCTTGCTTATAGACTGGCTTCTAGCTCTCTTTGCTTGCTAACTATCTTACTTGCTGTCCTTCCTACAACCTACCTCTTCTAATTACTCATATTCTTAGCTCTCTTTCTCACACTTCCTATCTTATTATTATCTCTCAAAGTATTTTATAACTTAATATGATGTCTTTGAGTTTAACTGTGTGTAGTAGTATTTATTTATTTATTTATTTATTTATTTATTTTAGTTATCTTTATCAGACTTAGTATATTATAATTATATAAGTATTTTTTTTGTGACTGTCACTATGTGAGTCAGTATTAAACTCACTAGTAATAATGAGTAACTGTAGAATTGTTAGTTTCTGTCTTTTAAAACTTTCTTTAAACTCTAGTATGTTTGCCTTAATGTATTCTCTTTGGAGCTTTTCTCACCGGGCCTCTACTGAAAATGGAAATATCTCCAGTTAGACTAGCCCGGTCAACAAATGTAAAATAAAAATAAAATAAAATAAATAAATTAGAACAATACTGCCCCTTGTCAGCGGGCCTTATCTCAATACTGTGAGATTCTATTAATTGTGTTAATGCTTCGGTTTCTGACCTATTCAAATTATGAAACATAGATGGAAGATATTTAGCATGAACTGCTCTAATTTCATTCTCACAAATATTAGTGAAAGTTTCAACAGTTGGATGAATTTTTGGAACATATACATTAGGTTGTTTAAAGATTTTTTCAGTTCTATGAATTCCAGTATTTTTAAAACAGACACAATAGAAGAAGACAGAAATATACAAGATACGATTAATATGAAAGTCAGATTTCCCATAACTTACTCTAGTGACATTAGAAGGTTTTGTAATATCATTGAAAAAAATTGGAATATATTACTTTCAGATTCTGAGTTACAGAATGTATTAGAAGACAGACCTAGTTTCTGTTTTAAAAATAAAAAATCTTTAAAAAGGCAACTTTGCTATAAATCAACATCTAATAAACAACTAAAGCAATCACAAAGGCTAGGGACTTTTCCCTGTAGGAATTGTATGGCATGCAAGTACCTATATAATAAATCTACATATAAACATCCCACTTTAGAATTCACTATCAATGTCAATTTCTACGCTGATTGTAGAACACAGAATTTAGTCTATTTTGGTTTTTGCACTATATGTCACGCTTTTTATATAGGTAAGACCAATAGATGCTTGAAAGAATGTATTCTTGAATATCTCAGAGATATAACGAACAAAAGAGACACAATTGCTTTAGCAAAACATGTAGAAGAACAGAATACAAGACATATTTTCAACTTCATGGTTATAGAAATAATAAGTAATAATAATAGAGGGGGGACATAAAGCACAGGGTAGAAGAAGTAGAACAGAAATGGATTATATTACTTCAAGCAGACAAGCCCCCAGGATTGAATAATGCTCTCGCTCTGAAACCTTTTTTAAAATCTAGACCATTAAAACATTAAATAGTTAGATATTGTTTTATGATTTTATGTGTTGATTTTTTTATATATGTTATGTGTATTATAGGATACTCAAACTGTTTTTAACAGGATTTAAGGTAGTTAGTTGTATATTTGTTGCACTTGAATTAATTAATCAATCAGATGATGTCATAGAAAAGTATTATTTGATTGGATGTGTTTGGTTTAAAAACCAATGCTTTAACTGTTTTTAATGAGTCTGAAGAAGCGATCAGGTGTTTTAGATTGTGAAAACGCTTACTCTTGTTTTTATTAAAGAACATTTTGCTGAAAGTGAACGTATATTTGGATTTTCTGCTGAAAGTGAATATATATTTGGATTTACCAGCCATGGTCAACCTGTTTATGTTTAATATGACCCTATTTATACACAAAATGTAGCTGTTTTCCTACATTTTAAATAATTCTGGACATCCCAATAAAATCAAATTTTTAATATCTTTGCAATCAACACTTTGTGCTACACACATGGCAGTGTCCCAATCTTTTTGCAATTCTGGGGGTACATCTTTATTTGATTCTTCTATTAACTGTATAGACTGCCCTTTCACTAATAATTATCTTCCAAACTCTGCTGTTTTTTAATATATATTTATAATAAGACTTCAGTTCTACCATGCACTATTCTTTAGGTGTACGGTATACATATACCACTAAAATGTAAAATGAGATTACTCGCTACATATTTAGAGTCAAATCTACTTTTTGATATTCTACCTTTCTTACAAATCTTAATATTTAAAAATGTAATGGACTCCAAATCTTGATAACTAGAAAAGCAAAGAAAATCAATAGCTTTATTTAAATCCTCTGCAAAAATCTCTCTAAATATCAGTGCATACCACCCCATAATTAAAAGGTCCTCAATAAACGCATACCATAAGTTTTACACTTTTCTAACCTGGATTTGTGAATTACCACGTAGGTGGCAGTACACTAAACATTGAAAGTGTGATGAGGGACTTAGGGACACAGGTGGACAGTGGTCTCACATTCGATAACCACATCGCCACAACAATCAGGAAATCCTTCTATGTGGCACACCCCACCACTAAGGGCTTTTCATCCAGAAAAAAGGAGGTCATTGTCCCACTGTACTCATCCCTCATTAGACCCCTTATAGAGTATAATGCCCCATTTGGTATGTAACTCAGAAGACATCTGCAACAGCTGGAAAGGCCGCAGAAATACCTCACTAAAAGAATCACAGGCCTAAAGCAGATGCCATATATAAATTCCAGCTATACTCTGTGGCATATCGTCTACTCAGAGGTGATCTCTGCTTAACATACAAGGCCATGTCAAACCCTGAGCTGTTGGACATGCTCCACTTAAAGAAATCCCAATCCCTCAGAGCCACATGTTCCAGGGATCTAAACCTTGTCATCACAATGAACAAAACATGCTGGAGGGATAGGTTCCTGACCCAGAGACTCCCCATACTCTGGAATAGACTGCCCATAAATGTCAAGTAGACCGCCTCCTTGGCCCTCTTCAAAAAGAACCTTGATGATTGGATGGGAGATAGGAAATTCACCCCGGGGCTCATGTCAGTCACCCTGCTAGACAGGGGTCCAGGGGAAGTAAATATTGTGGGAAGAAATATCCAGGAAATTGTTATGGCTAGGCTTGTACAGGCTCTAGGGCCGATAGCCTAGTACCAACCTATGAACCTATGAAATATTGTATTTCCCAGTTAGTCATGGACCAATTTTGCAAAATTGGAAGATATTATGGCCCTATAGACACTCCACAAATTTGCTTAAAATATTCCTTAAAAACAAACAAAAAGTACCTCTGATACAAATTCTATACATTCACTAATAAACTATTACATTTAGTTAGTAATCTTTTTTCTTTAAGAGCATGTGACACACCCATTTCCAACCTGCTGAGATATAACAGTATACAATGAGTTCACATCTAGAGTCACTAAAATATCAGCTTTACTAATGTTCAAACAAATCTTTTAAAAAATTACATACTCTTAAAATGGCTTTTTTTAAAATTCATCAAGAAAATGAGATATCATTTCAAGTTGATAACCTATACAGGAAAGAAGTGGTTGTAATGGTGGAGCATTAATATCTTTCTATAATGTTGGTATACCAAACATTACACCAGTAATTAGTTCCTGCACTTTAAAATTATACATGTTCATTGCAATTTCTTCTTTAACTAAACATTCATACAACCAACTGTTTGGTGCTCTAAAACATTTCATGTCTTTTTTCATTACATGCTTAAAAAAGTTCTCATCCTTTAACATTTTATTTGTCTTACTACAGTAATCATCAATATCTATAATAACCATAGAACCTCATTTGTCTGCCTTCATTATATGAATTGTTTTCTCCTGGGGCAATGTTTATGTCTCTTTTTGTGATAAATTATACCATTTCCTTCTTACTGGTCACTTTATAATATCTCTGATGACAGTTTTATAATTCATCTCAAAGGCCTGCATGGTCAGATGTAGGGAGGATTATATGGCAATAATGG
>NC_056725.1:1779699320-1779734768 GCF_019279795.1 Protopterus annectens | reverse complement strand
ATCACTATTGCCCATAAAATTCTGTACCATCCAACAAACACCCCTATACTCTCTCAACTCATAATCCCCTACAATAATCTTAGCTCTCTCCGCTCCTCCAGTAAACTATTGGCTAATTCCACAAAATCAAATAACACTGCTGGCGACTCCCTTTTCACCAATTCAGTAGGTAGAAAATGGAATCTACTTCCTAGTAACATAACAACCATTGCATCATTACCTCTTTTCAAACTAAACATTAAGCTTCACTTCCAAAACCACTGGCTGTGCACATGTAGTAAACCTGATTAATCCTTCCACTACTTAGACTCTACTTCATTACTATCTCCTATTTCATACTTTTCTATCAACCACCTGGCTTTCCTCCTCTTCTACCACTTGTTTTCCTATTATTCCTTGCTTATAGACTGGCTTCTAGCTCTCTTTGCTTGCTAACTATCTTACTTGCTGTCCTTCCTACAACCTACCTCTTCTAATTACTCATATTCTTAGCTCTCTTTCTCACACTTCCTATCTTATTATTATCTCTCAAAGTATTTTATAACTTAATATGATGTCTTTGAGTTTAACTGTGTGTAGTAGTATTTATTTATTTATTTATTTATTTATTTATTTTAGTTATCTTTATCAGACTTAGTATATTATAATTATATAAGTATTTTTTTTGTGACTGTCACTATGTGAGTCAGTATTAAACTCACTAGTAATAATGAGTAACTGTAGAATTGTTAGTTTCTGTCTTTTAAAACTTTCTTTAAACTCTAGTATGTTTGCCTTAATGTATTCTCTTTGGAGCTTTTCTCACCGGGCCTCTACTGAAAATGGAAATATCTCCAGTTAGACTAGCCCGGTCAACAAATGTAAAATAAAAAATAAAATAAAATAAATAAATTAGAACAATACTGCCCCCCTTGTCAGCGGGCCTTATCTCAATACTGTGAGATTCTATTAATTGTGTTAATGCTTCGGTTTCTGACCTATTCAAATTATGAAACATAGATGGAAGATATTTAGCATGAACTGCTCTAATTTCATTCTCACAAATATTAGTGAAAGTTTCAACAGTTGGATGAATTTTTGGAACATATACATTAGGTTGTTTAAAGATTTTTTCAGTTCTATGAATTCCAGTATTTTTAAAACAGACACAATAGAAGAAGACAGAAATATACAAGATACGATTAATATGAAAGTCAGATTTCCCATAACTTACTCTAGTGACATTAGAAGGTTTTGTAATATCATTGAAAAAAATTGGAATATATTACTTTCAGATTCTGAGTTACAGAATGTATTAGAAGACAGACCTAGTTTCTGTTTTAAAAATAAAAAATCTTTAAAAAGGCAACTTTGCTATAAATCAACATCTAATAAACAACTAAAGCAATCACAAAGGCTAGGACTTTTCCTGTAGGAATTGTATGGCATGCAAGTACCTATATAATAAATCTACATATAAACATCCCACTTTAGAATTCACTATCAATGTCAATTTCTACGCTGATTGTAGAACACAGAATTTAGTCTATTTTGGTTTTGCACTATATGTCACGCTTTTATATAGGTAAGACCAATAGATGCTTGAAAGAATGTATTCTTGAATATCTCAGAGATATAACGAACAAAAGAGACACAATTGCTTTAGCAAAACATGTAGAAGAACAGAATACAAGACATATTTTCAACTTCATGGTTATAGAAATAATAAGTAATAATAATAGAGGGGGGACATAAAGCACAGGGTAGAAGAAGTAGAACAGAAATGGATTATATTACTTCAAGCAGACAAGCCCCCAGGATTGAATAATGCTCTCGCTCTGAAACCTTTTTTAAAATCTAGACCATTAAAACATTAAATAGTTAGATATTGTTTTATGATTTTATGTGTTGATTTTTTTATATATGTTATGTGTATTATAGGATACTCAAACTGTTTTTAACAGGATTTAAGGTAGTTAGTTGTATATTTGTTGCACTTGAATTAATTAATCAATCAGATGATGTCATAGAAAAGTATTATTTGATTGGATGTGTTTGGTTTAAAAACCAATGCTTTAACTGTTTTTAATGAGTCTGAAGAAGCGATCAGGTGTTTTAGATTGTGAAAACGCTTACTCTTGTTTTTTATTAAAGAACATTTTGCTGAAAGTGAACGTATATTTGGATTTTCTGCTGAAAGTGAATATATATTTGGATTTACCAGCCATGGTCAACCTGTTTATGTTTAATATGACCCTATTTATACACAAAATGTAGCTGTTTTCCTACATTTTAAATAATTCTGGACATCCCAATAAAATCAAATTTTTAATATCTTTGCAATCAACACTTTGTGCTACACACATGGCAGTGTCCCAATCTTTTTGCAATTCTGGGGGTACATCTTTATTTGATTCTTCTATTAACTGTATAGACTGCCCTTTCACTAATAATTATCTTCCAAACTCTGCTGTTTTTTAATATATATTTATAATAAGACTTCAGTTCTACCATGCACTATTCTTTAGGTGTACGGTATACATATACCACTAAAATGTAAAATGAGATTACTCGCTACATATTTAGAGTCAAATCTACTTTTTGATATTCTACCTTTCTTACAAATCTTAATATTTAAAAATGTAATGGACTCCAAATCTTGATAACTAGAAAAGCAAAGAAAATCAATAGCTTTATTTAAATCCTCTGCAAAAATCTCTCTAAATATCAGTGCATACCACCCCATAATTAAAAAGGTCCTCAATAAACGTACCATAAGTTTTACACTTTTCTAACCTGGATTTGTGAATTACCACGTAGGTGGCAGTACACTAAACATTGAAAGTGTGATGAGGGACTTAGGGACACAGGTGGACAGTGGTCTCACATTCGATAACCACATCGCCACAACAATCAGGAAATCCTTCTATGTGGCACACCCCACCACTAAGGGCTTTTCATCCAGAAAAAAGGAGGTCATTGTCCCACTGTACTCATCCCTCATTAGACCCCTTATAGAGTATAATGCCCCATTTGGTATGTAACTCAGAAGACATCTGCAACAGCTGGAAAGGCCGCAGAAATACCTCACTAAAAGAATCACAGGCCTAAAGCAGATGCCATATATAAATTCCAGCTATACTCTGTGGCATATCGTCTACTCAGAGGTGATCTCTGCTTAACATACAAGGCCATGTCAAACCCTGAGCTGTTGGACATGCTCCACTTAAAGAAATCCCAATCCCTCAGAGCCACATGTTCCAGGGATCTAAACCTTGTCATCACAATGAACAAAACATGCTGGAGGGATAGGTTCCTGACCCAGAGACTCCCCATACTCTGGAATAGACTGCCCATAAATGTCAAGTAGACCGCCTCCTTGGCCCTCTTCAAAAAGAACCTTGATGATTGGATGGGAGATAGGAAATTCACCCCGGGGCTCATGTCAGTCACCCTGCTAGACAGGGGTCCAGGGGAAGTAAATATTGTGGGAAGAAATATCCAGGAAATTGTTATGGCTAGGCTTGTACAGGCTCTAGGGCCGATAGCCTAGTACCAACCTATGAACCTATGAAATATTGTATTTCCCAGTTAGTCATGGACCAATTTTGCAAAATTGGAAGATATTATGGCCCTATAGACACTCCACAAATTTGCTTAAAATATTCCTTAAAAACAAACAAAAAGTACCTCTGATACAAATTCTATACATTCACTAATAAACTATTACATTTAGTTAGTAATCTTTTTTCTTTAAGAGCATGTGACACACCCATTTCCAACCTGCTGAGATATAACAGTATACAATGAGTTCACATCTAGAGTCACTAAAATATCAGCTTTACTAATGTTCAAACAAATCTTTTAAAAAATTACATACTCTTAAAATGGCTTTTTTTAAAATTCATCAAGAAAATGAGATATCATTTCAAGTTGATAACCTATACAGGAAAGAAGTGGTTGTAATGGTGGAGCATTAATATCTTTCTATAATGTTGGTATACCAAACATTACACCAGTAATTAGTTCCTGCACTTTAAAATTATACATGTTCATTGCAATTTCTTCTTTAACTAAACATTCATACAACCAACTGTTTGGTGCTCTAAAACATTTCATGTCTTTTTTCATTACATGCTTAAAAAAGTTCTCATCCTTTAACATTTTATTTGTCTTACTACAGTAATCATCAATATCTATAATAACCATAGAACCTCATTTGTCTGCCTTCATTATATGAATTGTTTTCTCCTGGGGCAATGTTTATGTCTCTTTTTGTGATAAATTATACCATTTCCTTCTTACTGGTCACTTTATAATATCTCTGATGACAGTTTTATAATTCATCTCAAAGGCCTGCATGGTCAGATGTAGGGGAGGATTATATGGCAATAATGGAGATCACTGGACTGACCGTTAACTCCATCTATGAATTTGAATGTGAGTTAAGTTTTGTCCAGTGTTTTTCATTATCACCCCTTTTTCTATATGTTATCTACCATTAGGAAATATTTCTGGGGTGGATTTTGGATATTTAACTGTCAGTAAGCATAGACCTTGCCAGGCTTTACAGATCCAGGAATGGAAAAGCTTTCCAAGTACACCCAGAAATACATTAAAATTGTTGCAAGTGTATATTGGATCTATGACTGCAAGGTCAATAATCCCTTTTCCATGTAGTTACAAAAAAAAAAAAAATCCAGAGGTTCAGTGTTGTACAGCCTGATAGCACATAAAAGCAGCAAAAAGATGCCAGATCATCTGTTTTCTTTATATCTGAGAAAACAAGATGCATTGACTCAGCTTTATTTGTCTGGGTCTTTTCCACTTCACACTGGCTTCTTCACTTCACAATATGTTTCTGTAGCAGGCAGTAACTTTACGTCATATTCACAAAAATGTTCAGGGCCTGGCAGTTATAAAGAGGTCACTCAGTGTTCTTCTTCCAGGTAGCAACTCTGGTGATAATGGAGAACATTGGACTAAAATAGTGTCTGTACAATTGTGATTTAAAATGTTATGTCAGCAGTGTGCATAGGTACAACTACGCATATGCCGTAACACTTCAACGTTCATGCAAAGAGATTAATTCAGTCCATTATTGCCAACTAAATAAACTTTGTATAAATAAAACTTGTGTTTCTCTCTAGTGATAATTTTGTCCTGATAAATATATTTTTAGTTGAATAAAAATAAGCATGTGCATCATTTAACAAACTACACCACGGATTTGCCTGGAAGAAATAGCCACAGCCATGTATTTATTATGCCAATCAAAACAATATAAAACAAAACATGCCACACAGAAAGCCACAGGTAATATAAATTTTAATGGATTTAAGTGCTTTCCACTTACCAAAGAAAGGACAGGTAAAAGCCATATTGGTTTCCCAAGTCCACAACACCATGTTTGTAAATATTGGGGCTGAAGTTACATGATATATATGGATGATATTTTTATCTTGTGGAAAGGGGGTGTGGGTGAATTAACACAATTTATTGTGCTTTTCAACCACTCGATGGATTTTATGTAGTTTACCTACCAGGTTAATAAGGACATTATCAACATCCTTGATGTTACAGTAACCAAGAATATGAAATGTGGTAGATATGAATCTAATATTTTTAGGAAATAAACTTTTTCAAATGTATATCTCCACTTCACCAGTCAACACCGCCTGTGGCTGAAAAGAAACCTGTTAAAAGGGCAATTTATCAGGTTAAGCAGGTTGGTGTCTGATGACAGTACATTCCAAGAGGAGGCTAGCAAGTTAAGGGATTTATTTAAAGACTGAGGCTACCCACTTGAGTTGGTGGATGAGATGTATACATAAGCACTGATTATGGGCCTCTCTTACGAAATTCTTATCCATTACCACAAAAAGCAACAAAGGATGAAAATCTATCACATGCCCTGGTAATCCAATATAATAGGGATATGTATTCTCTTAAAAAAGCAGTAAACAGTGATTGGAATTTAGTATTTGGTACATTCGGATTAACTAACCAGTTGGGACAACAACCTAAGTTTGTCTACAAAAATAGCAAGAATTTAAAATTATTATTTGAAAATAATAAAGACGTATTTGATATTGTGATCAAGAGTGTGGGGATGAAAAGTTTTGGGGCCTGTAAACAATGTAGGTTTATCCTACAATGTTCACAGTTTTCTGTTACAGGTTATTCAAAATTGATAACAGTGAATGGGAATTATAACTGTGAAACAAAAGGGGCAGTTTATATAGCCTTCTGCTCGTCCTGCCCTGCATTCTATGTAGACAAAACTTTAGGACCTTAGAATGTACCCTATATGCAATTAAAAGAGTATAAACCGCTAATGCCCTTTACAAGCATTCTACTGTATGTAAGGATTTTAGGAAGTTTGTATTTGTTATTCTAGAAAAAGTCTCGGTTCCCATGAGAGGAGGAGACTGGGAGCTCCAACTGGAGCAATGTGAGGTTTTCTGGTGGCTATTGCTTAATGCAGGAGTTTTTACAGGTACTAATGATTTCATCAGCATTAAACCAATTTTAAAAAGTAAGGCTGCTATTATCTAAATTTAACATTCTGGATGCAGTGGCATATTTTATTACATTTTATTAAGTATTTTGTATATATTAATTATGCATTTTAGTATTACTAAAAAAAATTTCTGTGTGGTTTTCTCTGCTATTTTATGGTTTGTTTAACAATTATCTAATAATTTTTCTGTTCATAGCACAGTTTAATTTATACTTTTTAGTGTGGAGTTTTATGAATGAATTTGTGGCAGTATTTGTTGTTTTTATGGAGTGTCTCCTTAAGACATATGTTGGCTCCACTTTGACTTTTAAAATGGAGAAAGAAAGTGTAGGAATGTTTTTCTAGTGAAGTTTTACAACTTATAGAATGAAAGGGCTTAAATCCATTAAAATTTATATTACCTGTGGCATTCTGTGGGGCATTTTTTTTATATTGTTCTGGAGTATGCCGATGCTGTGAAAGTTGTGTATATTATGCCAATCAGATCAAATTATGTATCAAATCAGTGCCAGATCAGAAGTCATTACCAATCAGACCAATCAATTCTAACCAAGAATATTCACATGAGTGCAAAGGGTAGAACGTGAAAGTAAGTCAAATCAACCAGGCCATAGCATACCACCACAGTCCCTGTAAATGCTCAACCAACACCAGTGGGTGAAGTTTAAACAAGCAAACACTGACAGTCCCCTGTCACCATTCAGCAAGATACTAGTAGCTGAAGGGAATCTGCCACTGCAGGACCCCAGGCTGTGGTCCCCATTCTGCCTGCTACACCATGGGAAGGCCCATTCAGAGAAGGTCAAATCTGTCTGAGCCTGTACCTCTTCCCAGGCCAAGCACACTCCTTTGAAATTTTAGTCTTCCAAGTCTGCCCTTCTGCCACAGGAAGATGACCTTGCCATCTTTCCTCCCAAGCACATCTGCCAACTTTGCAATTTCTTTAACATTGCCTATAAATAACTTTGTTCCTAAATGTGACAAGTGAACTCCATCACTTCTGTACAGTTCTGGCAAACTGATATTAGTCAGATGCACTACTCAATGCCATTGTTCTCTTACCTGTTGTCTAATGAATCCATTGGTCACCTTCCTAGCCCTTTTCACTCTTCTGACATTATCTGCTCCTTGACAGACTGGTCTTGGAATTATATCTGATCACACAAACCTAGTGTAGAGCCAAATCTGTCTGAACTGCCTGAACCACTGACAAATTATATTTTTTGAGGTACAACAGTGGGATACTTGTTATATCATTCCCACATATATGTAGTACAATTAAAGTTGGCTCAGGTATCAAGAAAATTAAGTGCTTTGCATTCCTCGCCTACCCAGCCAATGGACATATAATCTCTTCCTGTTTGAAACCCAGGTTCTGTCTGGATTCACCCAATTCTCTGGCCATATGGTATATGAAAGAATGCCCCAGAATCCATACCTCTGTCAGTTGCTTTATGATGCCTGTAAAAGAGAATGATGTTTAGTCATCATGATCTGACATATCTTCTGTAAGCTTGCAATCTCTTACTTAAGTACAGTACCTCACTTGCTGATGCTCCTTTGTGTGGGCATGTGATGCAGCTTCAACTCTGAAGGAATGAGCTATTAACTTGCTAATGTCAACACCCAGTCTTGCTATAGCTGTTTAAGGACAGACTTGAATTGGTAACTAAATAAGGGAGCACAATTTCTGTGACAAAAGAATGGTGTGTCACCACTCCAATGAATCACTTGGTATTTCTTAAACCATCTAACTATATCCCACCCTGTATCCTTAGAGGCTCATGCTTCTGCCATATTCCTTTTCCTCACACCACAAGGAAGATACCAATCCAAACTACTAACAAGTTGACAGATAACACCAGGAAGGACCCTGTGGACCAGAGACGGCAGAGTCAAATATACAGACCAGATACACAAATTTAACCTAGGTTTCATCTTTATTATACAGACTTCTTCAGAATAGTAATATTCTGAAGAAGTCTGTATAATAAAGACGAAACCTAGGTCAAATTCGTGTATCTGGTCTGTATATTCCTTTTCCTGTCTGGTCTGTTTTACTCTTCCTCACATGAACCTGTACCATGCCAGCCTCTAGCGTAATATCACTGAGCTCTAAAACCCATGGAGGGTTGTCACTCTACTGTGCTGCACTATTTCAAATATCTGAAGTGCACCACAAAGTGCTATTAAGTCTGCTGTCTGAAACCGTCACAGTTCATACTTCAAACTATATACCTCTCTCATAACTCCCATAGCTGTGCAAAATTACTCACCCTGATGGGCTGATGAACATCTGCTGTCCTGACCTCCGTTCTTGTCCAACATTGGAGCACCTTTCTAATTGCAAATGCTTACATGGTGTCTTGTCACCCTCACACCGTTTGGTACCACTAATTGCTGCCACATGTGCACCGCCACTGCACCTATACTTACTCAACTTTTTTAAACTAAAAATGTAACTTAATAGCTGTGTTATAGGTACTGAACATTTTATTTGCCACCCCTTACCCTTGAAACCCTCTCTCTTATCTCCATCTGAAGCTTACACTATAACTCCCCTCTATTCTAACTGTTCCCTTTTCTTTTGCTTTTGAAACATTTGTTTGACTGCAACAATTATGTTAACTTCCATGTCAGTACAGTTTCCTGTATTCAGGTATTATATTTTTTCCTCTATGTATATGTACAGATTTTTATATTTGTGTATTTTATATGTTACTCATCATCTTCTTTTGACTGTTCCCATTAGGGGTCGCCACAGTGGATCATCTGTTTCCATTTCATCCTGTCCTCTGCATCATGCTCTTTCACACCAACTGCCTGCATGTCCTCTCTCACCACATCCATAAACCTTATCTTAGGCCTTCCTCTTTTCCTCTTACCTGGCAGCTCCATCCTTAGCATCCTTTTCCCAATATACCCGGCATCCCACCTCAGCATATGTCCAAACCAACGCAATTTCGCCTCTCTTGCTTTGTCTCCAAACTGTCCAACCTGAGCTAACCCTCTAATATACTGATTCTTAATCCTGTCCATACTAGTCACACCCAGTGCAAATGTTAACATCTTTAACTCTGCCACATCCAGCTCTGGCTCCTGCCTTTTTGTCAATGCCACCATTTCCAACCCATATAACATAGCTGGTCGCACTACCCTCTTGTAGACCTTCCCTTTCACTCTTACTGGTACCAGTCTGTCACAAATCACTCCTGACACTCTTCTCCACCCATTCCACTCTGACTGTACTCTCTTCTTCACCTCTCTTCCACACTCACCATTACTCTGAACTGTTGATCCCAAGTATTAAACTCATCCACCTTTACCAACTCTACTCCCTGCATCCTCACCAATCCTCTACCCTCCCTCTCATTTACAGACATATATTCTGTTTTAACCCTGCTGACCTTCATTCCTCTCCTCTCTAAAGCATATCTCCACCTCTCCAGGGTCTCCTCAACCTGGTCCCTACTCTCACTACATTTTAAAATGTAATCTGCAAACATCATAGGCCATGGGGCTTCCTGTCTGATCTCATCTGTCAACCTGTCCATCACCACTGCAAATAAGAAAGGGCTCAGAGCTGATCCTTGATGTAATCCCACCTCCACCTAAAACGTATCTGTCGCGCCCACTGCAGTCCTCACCAATGTCACATTACCCTCGTACATATCCTATACCACTCTTACATACCTCTCTGCCACTCCCGACTTCCTCATACAATGCTACAACTCCTCTCTAGGCACCCTGTCATATGCTTTCTCTAAGTCCACAAAGATACAATGCAACTCCTTCTGACCTTCACTGTATTTCTCCAACAACACTCTCAGAGCAAACATTGCATCTGTAGTGCTCTTTCCTGGCATGAAACCATACTGCTGTTCACTAATCATCAC
Organism: Protopterus annectens; assembly: GCF_019279795.1. NCBI lineage: Eukaryota > Metazoa > Chordata > Ceratodontiformes > Protopteridae > Protopterus > Protopterus annectens. The sequence goes on along the minus strand of NC_056725.1, from coordinate 1,779,724,370 downwards.
CTCCCTTCTTAACCTAGCTTCCACTACTCTTTTCCATAACTTCAAGCTGTGACTGATTAGTTTTATCCCTCTGTAGTTACTGCAGCTCTGCACATCACCCTTATTCTTAAAGATAGGTACCAAAACACTTTTTCTCCACTCCTCATGCATCCTCTGACTTTACAAAATTTCATTAAACAATCTGGTTAAAAATTCCACTGCCATTTCTCCTAAGTACCTCCATGCTTCCACTGGTATGTCATCTGGGCCAACAGCCTTTCCATTCTTCATCCTCTTCATAGCTATCCTTACTTCCTCCTTGCTAATCTGTTTCACTTCCTGATTCACTATCCCCACATCATCCAACCTTCTTTCTCTCATTCTCTTTATTCATCAGCCCTCCAAAGTACTCTTTCAATCTACTCAATACACTCTCCTCACTTGTGAGTATGCTTCCTTCACTATCCTTTATCACCCTTACCTGCTGCACATCTTTCCCAGCTCGGTCCCTCTGTCTAGCCAGTCGGTACAGGTCTTTTTCTTCCTCTTTAGTGTCCAATCTCTCATACAACTCTCCATATGCCTTATCCTTAGCCTTCACCACCTCTCTCTTTGCCATGCGCCTCATCTCCTTATACTCATGTCTACTTTCTTCATCTCTTTGACAATCCCACTTCTTCACCAGCCTCTTCCTCTGTATACTCTCCTGTACTTCCTCATTCCACCACCAGGTCTCCTTGTCCTCCTTCCTCTGTCCAGGTGTCACACCAAGCACCTTTCTAGCAGTCTCCCTTACTAGCTCTGCTGTAGTTACCCAGCTATTCAGTAACTCTTCACTGCCTCCCAGTGCCTGTCTTAACTCTTCCCTGAACTCCATCTTACAATCACCCTTTTTTAACTTCCACCATTTAATCCTTGGCACTGCTTTCACACTCCTCCTCCTCTTCTTGATCACCAATGTCATCCTACAGACAACCGTTCTATGCTACTTAACTACACTTTCCCCTGTCACCACTTTACAGTCTCCAATCTCCTTCAGACTGGCCCTCCTACATAGGATATAATCCACCCGTGTGCATCTTTCTCCACTCTTGTACGTCACCCTATGCTCCTCCCTCTTCTTAAAATACGTATTCACCACAGCCACGTTCATCCTTTTTGCAAAATCCACAATCATCTGACCTTCTGCATTCCTCTCCTTAACACCATACCTACCCATCATTTCCTCATCCCCTCTGTTCACTTCACCAACATGCCCATTGAAGTCCGCTTCAATCACTAGTCTCTCACCCTTGGGTACACTCACCACCACTTCATCCAACTCACTCCAAAATTTTTCTTTCTCATCCATCACATACCCAACTTGTGGAGCATATGCACTGACAACATTCATCATTACACCATCAATTTCAAGCTTCATAAACATCACTCTATCAGACACTCTCTTCACCTCCAAAACACTCTTGGCATATTGTTCCTTTAGGATAACCCCTACCCCATTTCTCCTGCCATCCACACCATGATAAAACAAATTGAACCCGTCTCCTATACACCTGGCCTTACTTCCCTTTCATCTGGTCTCTTGCACACACAATATATCAACCTTCCTTCTGTCCATCATATCAGCTAGTTCTCTCCCTATACCAGTCATACTGCCAACATTCAAAGTTCCTACCCTCAGTACTACACTCCTAACCTTCCTCCTCTCTTCCTGCCTTCGGGCATGCCTTCCCCCTCCTCTTCTCCTTCGGCCAACAGTAGCCCGATTTCCACCAGCACCCTGTTGGCTAACAGTACTGTTGGCAGTCGTTGTTAACCCGGGCCTCAACCAATCCGGTATGGAAATATGAAATGTTCTCCACATAAGTCATTTGGCAGAGGTTTTATGCCAGATTCCCTTCCTGACGCAACCCTCCCCATTTATCCGGGCTTGGGACCGGCACAAAGAAATGCACTGGCTTGTGCATCCCCAGTGGGTGGGTATTTTATATGTTAATGCTATGTTGATGTAGAGGTTTTTGGTTTTGTTAATACATAACCCAGACTGAGCCAACTATTGGTCATTTCTGATCACTTTCCTACCTCAGTAAATAGATATAAACACAATACAGTAATCTAAATAAAACCCTGAAACTTCTTTACTTGCCCTGCATTGCTAGTCCCCCCACATACTTACATGTCTAGCTGACGGCTCTCTTAGTGTTCCCCAAAACATACTATACTTTCCCTGTAAGTCTCTCACCCTGATGTGTATTGCCACAGCTAGATAGATATCAGAATGCGCTCATTACCATTCCTTAAATCAGAACTCTGTAAAGCATTTCCTTTTCAAATACCTCCCAAAAACTGATGCCACCTGGTGTTCCTGTAAATTGTTAAATTAGTAATTCTACATGACAAGTGGCATAGCAATTCATGTTATCTTGTTCTTAATGTGGTAGTATCTATGTGCCATTAATAATCTACCATAATCACCCTCTAAAACATGTTCTCTTCTTAGCTGCAACAGCGCTCTGAACCACCGACTGTAATGAAAAGTGAAGCAACACTCCCCTTGTCACCACTCCAGCACTCCCCTTGTCACCACTCCATTTTGCTCCTTGAACTGCCTTATTACCAACTACTCAAGCTTAAACTCAGTTAAGGAGCTTCATTGTGAAGCTCTGTGTAAAGAGTAATGCTGGAGTATTGGGGTAACAGTATTCAATTTAACCTTTCAAGGCACTGCTGCAAACCCTAAGTTAGACTTGTTGCTATTTTCTCAGTGCATTACTACTAATCATGTGACCACTGAGTAAGCACCAGATGTACCACACCCATATATGTGGTGTCCTCTCACCCTCAGTACCAGGATATCCCCAAAGCTGTGACATCTTTCTCATTCTGGACTTTCACATTTATTTATTTATTAGTTTTTTTTTTCTCAGCAACTATAGGCCCAGCAAAGCCATTTCCTTTCAGGGTGTAGATCCATTCACAGGTGTAAATATGTCTGTTCCTGCCAAACAGGTCTCATTTAATTCAGCTTATGACTAAGCCTAAACCCTGCCAATCCTTTATTGTGTTTCCAGTTTACTCCATAATCTGACCTCAGTGCCCACCTACTAAAGCTGAATGGTATAATGTACTGCTTCTGATCACCTTTCTGCACACAACCCAATAAAACAAATGAATAATACATGATGGGCTTCACTTTAGCTAAACATTTCACCTTATTTCAAGCAGCAAACTTTAACCCACACTGATCACTGCTGGGTCTCAAACATTTATTTGCAGAAGGTACCCCGTCAAACTATACTGCAAAAGCTGCTTACTGCCTTATCAAGCTTTCCTTAATATCCATCTGCCTATTTGTTTCTACCCTTGTTGAGGTTTGCTGAAATATTATGAGTCTGGCTGTCACCAACCATAACAATACTTTCAGAGGCAATAAAACTGTTATCAAAACAGTTTCATAACCTGTGATCCCATGAAAAAATAAGGGCTATATGACTTGAGAAATAAGCTCTAGCAGTTTTAATTCATACTGCTACTCTGCATTTTTGTTTAGTTAGCTATTCAATCTATAAGTAGAAAATAATTTTAAGTATGAAAGTCTCTATGGTGTATTGCACTATGGTAAGCTTCTACCTTCCGAAGTATAAAATGTATCCTTGGTTTGCTGCAGCTTGCTAAAACAAGAATTTATTATTATTATTATTATTATTATTATTATTATTATTATTATTATTATTATTATTATTACTTTAGATACCATTCTAAATGAGAGCTTAGTCTCCAGTTACTGATTTTCAAAATCTGCTAACTTCATGCTTCCTTACTGATCTACTGCTAGTGTTTGCTGAAATGTCATTTATTTGCTTAAACAGCTGTTGTATGGTATCAACTTCAGTTTTTTACCCAGTTGCTAACAAAAAAGGTGGTCATCAGAATGTATATAGATGTGATCCCATGCTCCATGAAGAACTCCAAATAAATATCTGCAGAAAAATACACAAGTGATTCAGAAACGTTGACAACTTAACACACGACTGGAGTAGCATTTACCATACAATAGGCTAGATGGTATACCCAGTATGTCTCAACTTCCATGACACAGAGTTATATAGCAAAGTAGATCCCCCAAGTGAATGGCAGATTGACCCTTTCTTTTTTTCCCCCTGTCCTGTCTGCAAGTTTGACTTTCTTCTATTCTATATATATATATATATATATATATATATATATATATATATATATATATATATATATATATATATATATATATATATATATTATGTTCTCACTGATGGCAATAGTCAGTCAATAATGCCAGATATTACAGTTTCTTACTTCTTATTGCTCAGACAATGCACACTGTTGCAGTAACCTTGGCCATATTAACTCTGAAGTGCATTAATATTTTCAAACTCTCATGATTTTGGCTTTTGTCTCTCCATTAAATATGGCTTTGCCCAGAATTCTTGAACCAAGAAGTTGAGAGATATACTGCAATTTTCTCCCTCAAAATACAAAGGATCTTCTGTCTATCAAATTGGAGATTTTTTTATCATATATATATATATATATATATATATATATATATATATATACATACTTACCAGATTTCTCATCAAATCCAGAGTACCATTTGCTTCTGCCTGTCTAACCTTTCTTGTTCTGTATTGCTCAATTCTTGCCATCAAACTGATGTGAATCTCCAAAGGCAAACACTTGTATATTAGTGTGTCTGCACATTTATAAACTAAACTTACAAGAATATGTCAGTTAACAGTGATTGCTAGGAGAGTTTTACAATCCATTGCATTTACAGTGCCCAGAATTAGCAAGATAAAGCTCTAAAACCTTCCCCTCAAGAATTGTATGTGGAAAGCCATAGAACATTTTTAGAACTTGCATAATGCTATCTGTTTTGTCTCCACTCAATCCCCCCCCCCCAAAAAAAAAAAAAAAAAAAACTAATGATTCTGGGGAGAAGAGATGAGAAACTACTTATTTAACAACATGCTAACAAACCAATTTTACTACTATTACAAAACATTTGCAGTCATGAGCCAAGATCATAGTTTGAATTTTGCAGCTAAAATGAAATGTTTTGCCTTTTCAGAAATACTTCCACCTTCCTTATGCAGAATTATGCCGTAAATCTGTTCTCTATTCCTACAAGAGGCTTTGCAGGAATAAACAAAAAAAAAATAAATTAATAGAATCTAACTGTTAAGCTAAAAGCCTCACCGTCTTTGAAATATTCTAGCCTTCTCTGCTCAAGTTCTATGTAATGCCCCATTTCTTCCCCCTTCTTCTTCTAAAGGAGTAAACACAAATAAAATTAAAATGGGTACCATATTCTTTCTGGCCACAGGGTTACCATCATTATGTTGCTGTCTTCTACATTAAGTTTTAGAAATGCAGTTAGTATGCAAATAAATAAATAAACCACAATCAATCCAGGGGGTCATCAATTGCAAGGCATGTTATTTTGGTTTTGTGGGAGTAGGGGTGGCCATGCAGTATCCATATTGGCTACTTCTGCCATGCAGTGCTGAATAAATAATTTCCAGAAAGGATTCCTAAAACTAGCTGTACCCAGACAATAGTTAAACATTTCTATCCAGTAATACCCATTTATTCATTTATTACCTGTAGCTGGCTGAAAAATCCCCTAATAACTAGTTTAGATTTATTGTAGCAACCAGATGTTTTTTTTTAATTAACCAAACATAATTTACCTTGCACTAAGCACCAACCAGTTAGTGAACCAAACATGATTTACACCACACTAAGCACCAGTTGAGTAGTACCTACACTAATACACACACACACAGTCTCTTACAAACTCACTCAATTTGCTCAGTTTTAACACAGTTCCACAGAGTTGGGCAGCTAGCCACTGCTCTGTTGCATTCATCTGTGCAATCAAAGGAATATGTTGCATTCTGCTAACCATAAGTACAATTTTATACTGCATTTTGCAGTTTTAAACTGTATTTTTGCTATATTGATGATTTTTTAAAACTGTTCTTGATGATTTGTTCCACTTTATGTCTGCTGTAGCATAAACTAGATTCAGACCCTGCTGAAACTGTTTCTGTTTGTTAAATTGAGCACTAAACCAGGCTATGTTTTTTTGCAGAGGGCCCTCCTGCACCCTTGTGGTCAGAGGGAGCAGTTAAGATTCATATGATTGAAGGTTTATTTATTTTATTTATTTTATTTTATTTTACATTTGTTAACCGGGATAGTCTAACTGGATACATGTCCATTTTCAGCAGAGGCCCGGGGAGAAAAGCTCCAAATCACAGATACAAGCAAAAACAGTAATAAGCATAGCAGTGTATGAGAAGAATAGCAACTACAGAGATGGTACATTATTCAAGAGTCTGTTAACTAAGACAGTGCAGGAATTGTCTTCACATAGGAAAAAAACATAAGAATTTAACAGTTTTTCATAAATCATGACACTAGAGTAAACAGTACATACTTAAAACAGCGCTATGGAATATACACTTTACAATATAGCATTTTTCAACACAGTTAAATATTAAGTATTATCCTTTAGATATTGACAAAAATAGGCATTAGTTAAGAGAATAAAATTGACAGGTCTGGAATTGGAAGGTCGTTGGCAAAGAGCTCAGTTTTGAGGTTTTGTTATTGGTTAAATTCATAGGTTCATAGATTAGTACTAAGCTAACTGCCCTTGCGAGCCATTTTAAGCCTAGCCAATTATCCCTTGTGAGACTCAAACCCTGTACCTTGTGCTTGCAAGGCAAACACCTTAACCATTAGGCCACCCTCCCAACCTGACCCAACCCGACCAAATTGTTTAATTCAGTTTGCTCACTGTTGCTACATAAGCCCTGCATATGCATGGGTGTGCGCTTGTTTTAACACAGTTCCACAGAGTTAGGTGACCAGCCACTGCTCTGCTGTATTCATCTGTTTGAGTAGCACACATACATGCACCATCGTGCACTACCGTGTGTGAGCTAACCACTGGTTGTTCTACACGCAAAAACTAAAACTTCAGTTGATACATTTTTCCTTAGTAGCTGCCCATGATCTGGACGAGAAGTCCTTAAATTGTGCATAGCTGCTCACCTTAGTTGTGCTTTTGCCCCATAAACAGTCCCAAAACCACCAAATCTACAATAGTTTCATACCATTTAGAGAACCCCCGCTAGTATAGACCCCATTCAGAGCACCCAGTTATACCACTCCCCTCCATTTTAGCTCCCCACTGTGAAAACAGAATTTAACCTAGCATTGTGGATGGTCAGTTTCCCTCCATTTCTCCTACCAGCCTGATTGACATGGGTATCCTGCAGCAGTGTAGCACCTGCCCCATGTACACTGACAACTCTGTACTCCTAAATCACCCAAATACGATTTGTAAGAGATGCATCTACACTGAGAATCTGAAATCCTTGCACTCTTGCACACAGAACAGTAACACTGAGCAAGTTGTCAGGTGACATAGTACACCTCCTATGCAAGCCACAAACTCAACATATAAACCATCATACATGGAGGTACTCACCAGAAACCTTGCAAACACAAACATGCTACATGTAATACAGCACCTACTGCACTCACTACACAGAAAAACACAATCACCAGTGTCTCACCAAATAAGACCCTAAGGCAAAGCATATCTAATCCAAATTCTTTAGTCCTAGATGACTCCATTGTGAGACACACAGATGCCCCACTCACCAGGTTAGACAAGGAGAAGGTTATGGTCAACTGTCTATCAGGTGCCAGAATCTGTCAGATCACACATGTACTCAAGTCTTTCAACAACAAGTACCATTATGACTCCGTCATAGTTCATGTTGGTGTGAATGACTTGAGACATACCTCACTGGACTATATGAAGAGTGATATGATTGAGCTCTATGAATATGAGTTCCAGGCAGGTATGTCCCTAGCCTTGAGCAGCATTCTACCCTCACCTAGCATAATACCACAATATAAACAAAAAATGATTGACTTCAATAACTGGCTAAGTTTCTGGTGTCATTCTAAGGGGATCCAGTTCCTATCAGCCTGGGCTGACATGGTTGACAGACCACACTGCTTTGCCAGAGATGGTCTTTACCTGGTTTTTGGTTACTGGCTAAGGCACTTGCCTTCCCCATAGTGCCTTATAGGCAAGGTCTCAGGAACAAAATTTCCAATGTGAAGATATCACTCACAAATAAATGAAAGGTTATGCTGCTAAACGTTAGGAGTTTAAATCAGAAACTGCACTCTCTGGAAGTACTCCTCTCCCTGGAGGATGTAGACATCTGTGCAGTCACATAAACTTGGTTCAGGGCCACAGAGAGTACCCCGGCCTTGTAAGACTGCAATGCCTTCCACACTTTCAGATCACAAAATGAACATGTGAGAACCAAAGGAGGAGGAGTATCTATCTTCATCAAAGATAAATCCACCTCTAGACTGGTTAGACAGGAAAACTCCATGGACTTACTCCAAGTTCAATTAACTGTTGGTATGACCCCCCCCCCCCCATCAAGCCATAATTAACTATAGGCTCCCTTCAATGAAGCAAAATACCCACGCTGTTTATTTGGACTTACTTAGTCAATCAAATTACAACCAAACACTCAAGTCATGGGCGATTTTAACTATTCGTCCATTGACTGAGAAATGTATATGAGTATCAACATGCTTGCACAAAGGTTTGTGGACTTTGTTAACACTAATGCCCTGGAACAAAGAGTATGCAGCCCCACAAGGGGGCTCAAATATTCTTGACCTACTCCTCACCAACATGGGTGACCATTGCACCACCACTGGTATAAGACCCTCACTGGTTAAATCTGATCATAAATCAGTCACATTTGAAGTAGCTATAACACTTGAACCCCTCTTAGGTGAAATCAGGCTAAAAATTTCACCAGAGCTAATTATGTCCTAAGGGATGGCATAAATAATTTCCAAGTTCCTTCTCCCACAGATGGCATTGATAACTATACTAAGGTATTCTCAAATGCCCTTGCCCTGTACAAACAACTATACAAATATATTGACACAGCTGTACCTAATAGAATTAAAGCAAGATCCTCAAGAAAGAACAAGCCTCCCTGGTGGACCTCTAGCATTAATAAGTTATACAACAAAAGGAAGAAGTTGCTGTCTAAGAATGAAAAAAAGAGGTCCCACCACTGGAAGAACACCTTCCTTTGCCTGAACAAACAAATAAGGCAACTTATAAAATCCTCTAAGGGCAACTTCGAAAAAAAAAATTAGTAACCGTAGCTAAGGATAACCTTAAAGCATTCTTCAGCTATATCTGTAACCTAAAAGGTAGGACCTGGACATGTGCTGAACTAGCTGTGGATGGCATCATACACACTGATCCTGTGAAAATAGCTAACCTGTTAGCTGACAGGTGTGGTGAAACATTCCCCCCCCCCGTCCCCTCCAAACATTCCCACTACACCCTCCCCCCCGACTTTGCATCTCCAAATAGCAAGTCATTAATGGTCTCTCCAAGACTAAATGTGCAGCCTCTATGAGACTAGATGGCATCCCAGTTTTTTTTTTTAATTATCTAAAACATGAGTTAGCTACTCCATTAGGTACTTTCTTCAACCACAGTCTGAGTACTGGTTTTGTCCCTGCTGAATGGAAAACAACAACCATCATCCCCCTTCATAAAGGGGTACAGCAACAGACCCTGGGAACTACAGACCCATAAGCTTAACCTGCCTTACCTGTAAGGCTATAAAACAAATCATCATGGTTCTTATAAATAAGGGTATAGGTGATCTCCAAACCCTTGATCTGACACAGTTTTTTTTTTTTCAAAGGCAGGTCATGCCTGTTAAACCTGGTAGACTACTTCAAATGCATCGCCAGAACTATAGACAAAGGCAAACCTGTGCGTACAGCCTACCTTGATTTAGCCAAGGCCTTCGACACAATCCTACATTCAGGTATCATTGATAAACTCTCCCGGTTGAATATCAACCCTTATGTCATCAGATGGGTTGCTAACTGGCTCACCAACAGATCACACTCAGTGAAAGTCGGGGACTTTACCTCAACTAGCAGACCTGTCACCAGTGGGGGTCCACAGCAGTAAGTGCTGGGCACCCTATTGTTTGAAATATACTTCTCAGAACTTCGGACCAAAACAGGGGGGCTGTGGCTGACTAAGTTTGCTGGCAACTGCAAATTAGGTGCAATCACTGAATCCCCAAACAATGTCAATATACTTCAAGAAGGGCTTACACAAACCAGTTATTTCTGCCAAAGCCATGGACTCAAATTCAATGCAAAACAATGCATTATTATCCCCTTTGGTATAAACAATATCCCTCCAGACTATCATATAAATAATAATACCCTTAGTAACAACTCAGTAGTGAGAGACTTGGGAATGCAAGTTGCATGTAACCTAAATTTTAACCACCATATGTCTACTGTGGTAAGGAAGGCATTCTACATCGTACACCTCATTAGCAAAGGCATTGCCTCAAGAGTGAAAGATGTCATACCACCCCTGTACTTGACTCTTATCGGGCCAATAATTGAGTACAATGCCCCCTTTGGTATGTACTTACCAGGCACCTTCAGCAACTTGAGAGACCTCAGAGATTTCTAACCAAGAAAATTCAGGGTCTCCAGCACATGTCATACATTGACAGACTGAAGTCACTGTCACTGTACTCAGTAGCATATAGACTACTTAGAAGAGACTTGCCTGGCCTACAGAGCAATCTCAGATCCAAACCTAATAGAAATGCTGCACATCTGAAATAAATAGGACCTGCTGGAGAGAAGGCTATGTCTCTCAAAGGTAACCACTCCTCTGGAATAGGCTACCAGTTCACATCAAACAAAGCCCCTATATGACCTGGGATGACTGGATGGGAAAACATTAATTCCTGCTGGGGATTTCACCTATGACCCTCCTAAATATGGGCAGTCATTGTGAACTAAGATCTTGAGTTTAGGCAGATCCTTTATATTGGGTTTCTCTTGTATTATATTGAGCATGCATGGCTGGTCTTATAATGACCTTCAGGTCAATAGCCCAGTAACCACCTATGAACCAATGATCCTATAATAATCAACTAAGTAACGGCATTTTTTTTTGTGTGTTTAATTCATGTAATTTGGAAAACACTATTTATCTTACAAAAGGTATTTGTGTAAGAAATTAAACAAACATCATTTAGCTCATAGTAAGCACTCAGATTTGAACCCTTAGCCTCCTGCTCATTCTTGTGCACCACTGCTTCTTCTATCCTTCCCTGTGTGCCTTCTTTCTCCTGATCTGTCCTGCTCTGCTGTTGAAAAGAGATCATGCCTGGCTATCTGTGGCTTTTTATATTCTTCCTCTACCTACCCATCTACCTTTACACAACCCCCTTCATCTTCCCAACTAATTTCCTGCCTTCCTGACCTCTCCTCCTGTCCATCTCATGCATGCTATTTTCCCCAAACCAATATAGCTGTGTCTATATTTCCTTGACATGCTCTCAACTTCCTTGTATACATTTTTTAATTATTAATGGTGCTAAGTAATGTCACTCTCACAGAAGAAGCTAAAAAAATCTTGCTTGTAAAATAGTCACTTTTTTGTTATTTATCACTCTGGTTTGCATTGGGAAAGATCACCCCTGGATGCAGACTGGCAAACCCTGCCCAAGCACCACCCTCATCATCCAAAGACAATGCCTGTAAGTTCTACTTTATGAATATTCAAAGTAGCATGGCACCGTGCACTTGAATATTCATAAGCTGTTCATCCCTGCACCAGGGTTTAAGAGTTCTAAAATGCATGTATGGAAGTAATAGGAAGGGCATGGATTACAGATTTTAGATCAAAATTGAGAAAGAATGTTATGTGCATTAAAGTCAGTATGAGTGGCAATGAGGAGGTGGAGACCATTTGAGTCTGTTATCTGTAATGGAGCTGCAAGGGGTAGTCATAGACTCATGTCGAGTAGCCTGATTATAGATTGTTTTGGAGTTTATGGACTCTTTTAGTAATAATTCCATATATATTTGAAATACTGTTTTACAATGCCCAATTTAATTCACCTGAGTTTATATTTTGCCTTTATAACCAGGAAAGTCAGAATGGACAGAGCCCATTTTCAGTGGTGTCCCGCGACTATGCCAGGCCTGGTAGTGACTATATAATTTGCATTGAGAAGGCATTGCAATGATGAAGGTCCTAGGCCGGTTATTAATAAACAAGGAAAACAATACAGAATCTAGATCAAAAGATTGGGGGAAAATTCATTGTGACAGCTGGCAATGTCTGTTTCAACGGATTCAGATGTGATTGCGATCCTGCTGCTGTTTAATTTAAGTAGTAGTTGCAAAGTTTGGAGACATTGTAATGCTTAAGCTTTTGGATAAGAATAGAGTGCTCAGCACATTCAAGTGTTCTTTTTATCCTGATAAAATGGCACCATTTGACCATTTTCCATATTAAAACAAATCCCAAGTGTTATTGGAGGTAGATATTAACTTTTGTAAAACACTTGAGTTCAGGTAAAGATTTACATATGCAAAAATCATTGCATATTTTCTTTTATGGTAGAGCAATTTTGATATTTGAGATTATTAGGGATTTATAGGGCATCTTCCTGTTTTTCTTTGTGGCTAGGTTAAACTGGACAGTTAAGTCTTTTATCCAGGATAATTTTGCATTCTTAATTGAATTGTTTGGTATTCAGAGGAGTGTGATGGATCATGACTGGACCATTTTGACAGCTGAATCAAGATTATTTTTATAAAACTGAAAAGTGAATGTAGACCAATCCTGATTATTCAAGAAACACAGAAGGTATAGGCAAACAACATTTTAGTATTGGTAGAAGTAACAGAAATAAAATAAAGTGAGAACTGTGACCAAGGTACTCAGTTTATACTACAACTGAATGGATAAAACTATAGTTGCAACACTTTATGTAGGAGAGTGTATCAAAACATAACAACTAAAGTGACAGGTGAATGCTGCAGTGACATCTACAAGGAGATTATATGTAGGAAATGCTTGGAAAATTGTGGGAGAAAAGGCACTCCTTGGTAATGTATTTGTGATGTCATTGCCACATTATCATAATCAAGCTCCCAGAGTAATACAGATGTGAGCACGCCTCCTTTGTCAGTCAAGGTGATCTTTTTTGACTTAAGTCTTCACTCTGTTTTTATTAAAAATTGTAAAAGTTAATAAGCGCTTTTACTGCTTCCCTCTTTTTGTTCTCCATGGTTGTCATTATCATTTCTGCTCTTGCTTTGAACCCTGGACTACTTGTGGCCACATTCTGTGTTGAAAGAAAAGAATCTTGTTGTTGTTGCTGGTAAAACAATCCTCTCCTTTCATTGTTATGAGGAATGCTTAACGTAACCGCATGCTTTCCCTGCTGATATTTGTACATTTCTGCTAAACTTGGGAGACTGCCTTGATTGCTTGTTTAAAGGCTCTGGAGGTTTAAGTAAAAAAATATTTTCTGCTATTGTTGTTTATGTTCTTCAGTTAAACACCCTTCATCTGAAGAAGTAATACCAGTCTCAATAGTAGGACTAATTTCTCATAATTGTTTATTAGTATAATCTTTAAAACCACAATCAAACTTCCTGGTCTTCCTATTCCTTTTTATTTCATCTTCGTTATGTAATTTCTTATTAAGAAACAACATCCTTTCATCAGTTTCAGCACTTAATGCTGAAAGCAGCAACTTGTCACATATAAAGCCTAACTTGATTTAATTTGCATTGTACTAGTTTTATTATTTTTTATTAAAAGTTTTAAATATTCTAAGCCAGCCCAATCATTGATATCCTCCCATTCCTTTAAAAAAGTTGCTTGAAATGTACTGCCAGAAGGGCACTTATCAACACTTAAATCCTCTGACATTTTTTTTCGTAATTAAGCTGTTTTCAATGAAAACACTATCCCATTGTAATGGTGGATGGATGTACTGTACATTACTAGCTGTGGACAGATTGTATTTTTAGTAGAAAGAATAGTCCCATTAGCAACAGCTTGACTCAATAAGGAACTAGATGGAATATGGTGAATCATCAAGTCTAAAAGAATATCCTCAGTTTCCTCCAATTCTTCTGTGCTAAGGAAAGCATTAGACAATATGTTGTATCCAAAAAGCAAAAAGAAGTAATGCTTCCACCACCTTCATATCAGATGAACAATGAAACCAAAAGAATGGAAATGCACAGAAGTGCAATGGGAAACCATTATTGGTAATTTCATCTCTCTCTATACTACAGAGAGCTGTGGATTTCATGTGACAATGCCATATAGACTACTAAATGTTTAAATAACATCAAATTCATATGCCTCAAACCATGTGACCAAACCTATTTTTCAACTTTTTGTTTTTTGTGTCATAGGATGACTAGACATTTCATTTTTCTAGCCTTGCTTTTTATTGTATTATTTATTTATTTATTTTTTACATAATATGCTTGCAGTGTTTTTTTTCTGAATTGTGAATGCATATCAGGACAATAAAGTTTGGGAATACTCAATCACAAGTTTATACTGATCTGTGATATAATATGTAGCCATGGAGAGCATGAGCAGAACAACAAAATAAAATCATTAACAACTTATTCTCCATATTAGACACTGCCTCGTGAACCCTTACCTCAGCAGGTATGGAATGGTTCTTTTCTCTGAAAGCAGTATCCAGCAGTAGTCATGCGGTTCTGGACCCCATAATGTGACAATTATTTAAAGTAAATACACTGAATTCCAGAGGGTTTCAAGCAAATGTATCCAGATATAGGGATGCATATATGTTATTGATGTTACAGCTGGATGTTTGTTAGATCCTTGTTGATTATTTTTGCATTGCTACGAATTTTGTAACCACTGCACACAGCTTAGATTTGCATTATATGATGTATAACTCATTAATGCAGGTTGGCCTCTCTTACAATCCATCTTAATCCCCAGGGAATGGGGATGGGTGTTACACCACCATCCTGGTTGCTATTGTCTGTGTCAGACTTGCTGTTTACATTGAAATGTATGGTGTCATGTCCATGGCCTTAACTGTACTAGTCATACATGGTACCCTGTTCAGTCCTCCTTGCCTCACTCTTTAACTTTCCATTCAAAATCCTGCAGTGCCAGCTACATCTGGCATACCATAGGCATGTATCTGACAGAATGTCAGTTGATGGTTAATGCTGGCTGTCTTATGTAATGATGGTGAAGCCCCCTGTGTATTATGTTTGGACCTCTGTGGCTGTCTCCATGGCATAAACAACATGGTGGCTGTAAGATCAGTGCTGTCACCTGATAAAAGGATACTTTGGGATGGGCACTTTTGACTCCTGAGATTGTTCAGTCTAGCTACATTGGATCTTGCAGTCAGCCTTTGCAACTCATGCACTGTTCACTTGCTATACCCAGAGAAGACTGTGAAAGTGGCATTTAATCCTGACCTTTCTGGCAATCATACTAATGTATAACCTGTTTATCTGGCCTGTATAATGTGTTTCTCTAGCCACTGCAAAGTTAACAGTATTTTATTTATGTGGAGACTTGATGGCCAGTAATGTAGCATGCATTAGGGGTAAATGCTTTTGTTTTGTGTTTTTCACTCACTCTCTCTCTTGCATTATTGCTGTCCTCATTTACATTTTATCTGTCCTTCACTTTTTGATTTTCTCTATGTTCATATTTTATGCATTTCTCACTGTGTTGGTATATGTGTCACCTGCTATGTCCACAACTGTCTCCACTGGGCAACCAGAAGGATCCCTATTACCATCTGGTAATCTGCTTCTGGAAAATGGTGTAGGCCTGCTATGCTACCTAGCAGGAGGTAAAAGGAATGGAGATGGCAATGATGGACTGATGACTGGACCCTTGCATTAGTAGACTGCAGCATGTCCTTATGGGGCTGGGAGAGTCATACAGCTACCTGGATCTGGACCATAGGTCAGGATTGAGTGAGTCAAGCCATGAAGCAGTAACAAAGCTGCCTAACCTCAACTTGGGTGTGTCATTGAATGATGTGGAAGTCAGCTTGTACCCCAACCTACCCGCCATCATGGTGTTCCCAGTCCTTGTGTGTCACTTCTCTTCCCAGGTTTTAGTCTAGTCTTCCCTTTCACTGTTTGCCCCCTCTCTGTCTGTCTGTTTATCTCATTTGTGTTCCATTCCTCATTTGTGTCAGCCATCCTTCTCAACTGTACAGATTTTCACAGAATTTCATAATTTTTGCCTCATTTTTTGGTCTCTTCTCATAAAATTGTGTTTTTTTTTTCCTGGCAAACATTGGCAAATCAATGAGGGCTAAAGTCATAAAAATAATGGCAGACATTTGAGTTTTAGACTTCATACCCTTGAGAAAATTCATGCCAATTCAAAACCTGTTATTCTATCAACTTTCTAAGTTTGTAAGAGCAGTATTTAAAAAGTGTGCCTATTTTTGGCCCTTTCTCCTCGAATTATTTATGGCTTTGTCCAGATTTCCTTCTCTAACTGGTTGAGAAGTATCAGCACCTCTCCCTTTGGTCATTGTCAGTCTTTTGTGTTTAATTGTCTGCCCCTCTGGCCATCCTCTTACCATCTTTCTTGCCAACATCTTCCCCTTATTATCATTTCCATCTATTCATCTTGGAAAAAAATGGGCACCTCCGTCCCACGAAAATACTCTTGCTTCCTTCACCACCACTCTTACTTTACCTCTCTCCCTTTTGTGTGTTCTTCTGCTTAATTTTTCTTTTTCTGACTGCTTGATGTGACAACGTGGGGTGTTGCCATTTATGCCAGGGAGAACAGGGCAGTGCATGTAGAACATATGCCAGCCTAGTTACCTGGAGTTTTGTAAACAAATATCCCATCATTTGACTATCACACTTGACTTGTACAGATGCGTGTGTTAAAAATGTATCGACAGTGTTATTATAACTGATTAAATGTGTATGTTTAAACAAAGAATTCTGGAAGGGAAGAGTAGAAGTTTTTGAAAATTTTCTATAGCTTTCAGATACTTCAACAGATTTTACCAAACTCTGAGTGTGTATTGTACCAGAGTCATTCTATAACTAGCACTGAGAGGATGGAAGTCTCACAGCAGTTTGGTGTGTACTTTTTCTTTGGAACCCAGTTCAGCTGAGTTTTAGTTGGAAGATCGTCAGCTTGCCTTGTGGTAGTAAGCATCTCAGCATATAATCTTACCTTGCTGTATTAAGTTAACTAGGGAACAGTTATTCTTTAGACAGTCAGGAAATACAGTGAGATTAGTTAAGTATTGTTTTTCTGCATCTGTCCAACTGTGTTATTTTTATTTCTCCTGTGATTGAAACTCTGGTGTTTATTGCAGTTAGATATTTATTATTCTCATGTTTTCTATTTTATTATTTATTATTAAATATTTTATACCTTTCACGTGGCTGGTCTTTTAGTGAATATATTTAACATCTTGAGAGTTCTTGTGCTTATTTTAGTGACATAGTGGCCACTTCAAAAAGCCTTGCTGCTTTGCTTACACTCTACCATTTATATTAGTATTGATTCTACTCAGTACAACTGGATAATCTTCTAAGAACCTGAGAGTAGTTGACTGATGGCAGCATGGTTACCTTATAGTCTGGACAGAAGGGGTACAGATAGTAAATCTGTACCAGCCTTTCCCAGGAGTGCTTTTGTGTGTGTGTATGTGTGTGTGTGAGTGTGTGTGTGTGTGTGTGTGTGTGTGTGTGTGTGTGTGTGTGTGTGTGTGTGTGTGTGTGTGTGTGTGTGTGTGTGTGTGTGTGTGTGTGTGTGTGTGTGTGTGAAAATCAAGTACCCATGTATGGGTGTCAGCTACTTGGAACTGGGACACAGTGCTCCAAAGTGAGTCTTGTTTGGGATCTAGAGAGAAAGAGAGTCTGTTTTCAGGTCTGAAGCATGTTCCCTGTGTGCTGTTGGAGGAAATTGTACTGGATGCAGACAGAAACATCTTAAAATACTGTTTAAATCCATTCCTGTTTTTAGTGACCATTGCTCACCAGTGTCAGTGGTGAGGATTGAGGTTCTTTGATTATTGGCCTGGGGTAGCATGACCATCACATATTGGTGTCAGAGTGGTGGGATATTAAATGAACTTCAGTAGCCTGTGGGTAGTTGTCACTGAAGTTGTGTGTACTCTCAAGAGCCACAAGGTAAACATTCAGAGTTTCATTTTCACAACAGTTTTATTTATTTTTCTTAGTTTAGTTTAGTAAGGGAAAGCAAGCAAAGATGTCAGCAGAGGATTATGGTAAGCTGACAAAGCACCAGTTGGCTAAGGTGTGCAAAGCCAGAGGACTGGTACATGCTAACCAGATTAAAGAATAAATTATTTCAGCTTTATTCACAGCTGCATGATGGACCAATGGACAGGAGGACAACCAGTCTGGTGTTGGGGATGTGTAGTCTTCAGAAACAGGGCAGTTCACCTTTTCATCAGAGGGCTTAAAATCCATCTGGAGTTAAAGAGACTTGAACTGGAAACCGAAGACAGACTTTGACATTTGGAGACTGACGAAAAGGAGAAGCAATGTCAAATGGAGGCCACGTGTTTGCAGACCAAAAGAGACTGCGTCATTTGGAGACCTAAGAAAATGACAGACTGAGGTGATTGGAGGCTGAAGAAAACAAGAAGCAGTGACAACATGAGAGGGAGATGTTGATTCTTCATCAGGGTCATGGAGGTAATGGGGAAGGAAATATCTAGACCACAGAAGCAATAAAGATCAGTAAATTTCTTCCACAATTTGCAGAGGGGGATGACTTTCTTAGTTTTACTCATATATCTGAAAGAGTATGCAGACAGTATAATGTTGACCAGGAGCTCTGAGCATGGGATACCCTTGTAAGAGCTTGAGTGTAGTTGATTGGTGGCAGCATGGTTACCTTATAGTCTGGGCAGAAGCTACAGCCAGTAAATCTGTAACAGCCTTTCCCAGGAGTGTGTGTGTGTGTGTGTGTGTGTGTGTGTGTGTGTGTGTGTGTGTGTGTGTGTGTGTGTGTGTGTGTGTGTGTGTGTGTGTGTGTGTGTGTGTGTGTGTGTGTGTGTGTGTGTGTGTGTGTGTGTGTGTGTGTGTGTGTGTGTGTGTGTGTGTGTGTGTGTGTGTGTGTGCGTGTGTGCGTGTGTGTGTGTGTGAAAATCAAATACCCAGGTTTGGGTGTGTCAGCTACTTTTGGACCTGAGACACAGTGCTCCAAAGTGAGTCTTGTTTTGGATCTGGAGAGACATAAGAGTCTAGTCCTATGTCTGGATTGTGTTCCCTGTGTGCTCTTGGGGGAAATTGATACTAAGAGCTGCATCTTAAAATACTGTCTAAATCCATTCCTATTTTTAGTGACCATCTCTCATCAGTGTCAGTGTTGAGTATTGAGGCGCCTTGATTACTGTTCTGGGGTACCATGGCCATCACACCCTGTATACCCATCTTTTCTCCATGTATACTACAACAATAGCATTGGACTTTGCTGCGCAGCCCTTATGAGGGCTGTCTGCTGTGCTTGTAATGTGTCATTGGGCATATCGACATGTGGTGTTGCTAGTATGCTGCATTCACATATATGGATTCACTTTAGAAGCTCGAAATACTGAAATTTCAAGCCCATAAAGTGGAATCCTGAAAAGAACAAAACCTCAGAAGCACGAAATTCAAAACCTTGAATACCGGAGGTTTTGAATTTCGCACTTCTGAGGTTTCACTGTGGTTATGGATTCAGGTAAGTGTGTATGTGTTAAGGGTTTTGGGTAGGGGCTGTGGTGTGTGTTAGTGTGTTTGTTGCTGTGACATGTGTGTGCGAGGAGAATGTAGCTTGTGTGGTGGTGTTTTGTATGTAGTGCAACCTCAGAGTTAGAATATTTAAGTATGGGGGTGTGGGGGGCACAGACCACACATGGGGGGTGCAGGGGAGCTTGCCCCCCTTTTTTCATGTAGTAGAGAGCTTGTGTTTGTGTATGGGGTGGAAGGTGTGTGTGTGTCTGCATGTGTGTGTGGAGTAGAAGTGTGAAATTCAAAATCGAGTGTGTGAGATTTTGAATTTTGCACTTCTGAGTTTTTGTTGTTTTCAGGTTTCGACTTTATAACCTCAAAATACTGAATTTCGACATTTCAGTATTTCATAGATATAAAGTGAATTCATATACATATATATATATATATATATATATATATATATATATATATATATATATATATATATATATATATATATGTGTGTGTGTGTGTGTGTGTGTGTGTGTGTGTGTAGGGAAAGAGACACAGTCCCTACTAAAAAGGAGGAAAGTGGATAATTCAAGGTTAAGCAAGCAGTTTTTCATCCTTAGAAGGATGTTTCATAGCTCTCTAACTAGTTTTCCGATTCCAGGTTGTGGTAATAAGGACGTTAATGTCTGTTTCGTAAAATGCCCTACCAATGGCATTTCGACAAACTGTGTTTGTACCTTATTTATTTATTTATTTATTTAACATTTGTTGATCGGGAATGCTCGACTAGGTTCCACAGAGCCTGTTTTCAGCGGAGGCCCGGGGGGAGAAATGCTCAGATGCATGTCTTTTGGATGTGGG
The DNA here is from genome assembly GCF_019279795.1 of Protopterus annectens. Lineage (NCBI taxonomy): Eukaryota > Metazoa > Chordata > Ceratodontiformes > Protopteridae > Protopterus > Protopterus annectens. The sequence continues at coordinate 1,779,703,829 of NC_056725.1, read as the reverse complement.
AGGAAACCCGGTACCCGCCAAGGGACAACAACACAGGAGAGAACATGCAAACTCACAGCACCCCAGCCCATCCGAGAAATCAACCGGAGAACTTGCTGTGAGGCTTAAAACGTAACCATATAACCTTTTGGTATTAGGTCATCCTTAAAAGAACATTATGATCTTTAATTGTATTTGTGATCAGGTGGCAGATATCTTGGGTCTATATTATAACATCAAATTTTATAAACAGCGAATGTTATAACATTGAACCCGTAATGTCGAACACTGAAAACAGAGAAGGTGCAGGACACCAAATTCTTTCTCTGGGAAAGAATCCAGTGGGCCATTGCTGTGGCTTTACTGTTTTCAGCGTTCGATATGTTGGAACGTTACGGGGCGGGTTCAGGTAAGTGTGAGATTGTGTGTAGGTTAGGGCTAGGGGGTGGGTTAGGTGAGTTAGGGCTAAGGAGCAGGTCAGGTAAGTGTGCGGTTGTGTGGAAGTTAGTGTTAGTGGGGGGATAGGTGAGTTACGGTTACGGTGCGGGTGAGGTGAGTGTGCGATAGTGACGGACCTTAGGGTTAGGGTTGAGTTAAAGTAAGTGGATAGCTAGTAGTGTATGTAAAGTTTAGTTTAGGTTTAGGTGTAGGATTTTAAGTGTATGTGTGTGGATTGCTGTTTTTTGTGTGTGTTTGTGTTGTGTGTATGTTTCTCGGAATAGCGATTTTTTTCCCTGGGAAAAATTTGCTATTCTGACTGTTCGATGCTTTCAGATTTCGGTGTTTGGGGTTCGATATTATAACATTCGATGTTTAAGAACTTTGATGTTATAATATAGACCCGATATCTTCAGCTAGTTTTCTCATTCCAAGTCATCATAAAAATGACATTAGTTAATAATGCACAGAATCTCTGTTGGAAGAAACATCCTACAGAGGGCATTGCACCTAACTGTGTTGTTTACTTTACCCTAATGAGGACAGTACATCCTTATAAGGATGTTATGATCTTTAACAAAATCTCTGTCTAGCTTTATTGTCCTTAGAAGAACATTTTGGCGATCAGTGTTGTAGTTTCACCCTAATAAGGATGTTTTTAGTTGTATGGTTCAAGTAATACAAAATCCCTGGAAGCCTTGGTTCTTTTAAAATTCTTTATTCGTAATCAGTTGGCAAATGACTACTGTTTCTTTTATTTGAGAAAATTAGTGCAAAGGGTTAAGTTTTTATTATAGTTTCACATGTGGGTATTTCTGGGGAGTAGTCTAACTGTGAATTTGTCTATTGGTTCAGACAGCCAAAGGTGACTACTTACAAATTACCCCTGCCATGATTGACGTAGGATAATATGTATTTTTCCTATGGAAAAAGTGCCAATTTCTCCCATTTGAGGCTTCTCAGAGATTCTAAACATTCATCAGTAAGGCCATATCTTTACCTCATATTAACGGATTTTGTCTGATTAAAATACCATAGGATTGTGTAAAACAGAGTGCATCAGTGCTTTTGCTATCTGGCTTCATCTGATCTGCCTAGTATCAATATGTGTGTTAATACAGGTCTCTAAAGATGGGGGTGGGGGGAATACATTACAAGTTAATATCATTGTGATGATATGGACAAATGCCAGCGTCGCCACCTGGAGTTTTGTAAAAAATAATATATCTTTTGAATATCAAACAGATGTATACAAGATGCTTGTGTTACAAATGTATTAGAACTGTATTTCATTTGTATTTCAAACTGATTTGTACAGATGGTTGTGCTAAAAATGTATTTGTGAGGTTTGCTTGTGTTAAACTGTATCAACCATGTACCCTGCTGGAATGAAAAGACATTTCTATGTATTATTGTAACTGAATTAAATGTATAGGTTTTAATAGAGGATACTGGAACATCAGAGGTTAACCAGCTAACTTACTTTAAGAAAAATAAGAGAAATGTAAATGAGCTGTTAAACCACTAAAATGTCACCCCAGAGTACTGAATAGGACCAGAGATGCTAGGTCTGGGAAAAAGTCTTTGTTCATTAGCACAGTAAAAAGAGGGGAAGTCCCAGGCACTGCCGTTAACATTTAGATGTACATTGTAGCTCTCGATACTAAATTCCTATCTCAGCTTCAAAGGGGAATACTGTAAGAACCTAGAGTCAGGTATCCAGATGAGGTCATTCTGCCAGCCCTTTTGGAAATTACATTTTGTATATTGCAAAGTGAAATCTCAGAATATTGAGTATTTTGTTTGGAGTCCTGAGTAGAAAGACTACTCACATTTTTCCTCTTGCCTTGCCAAAGTAATTTATTAGGGAATAGTAAATTCTTCTAGATTCAGTAAGGAATATAGTGAAGCTTAGTTTAGAGATTGCTTTTCTTCATTTGTATGAGTCTGTCCATCAATGTTGTTTTCAATATCTTCTGTGATTTGAACTCTCTGGATTACTATAAATATATATTCAATATTTTCATGTTCTTTCAGTATTTATTATTAAATATATTTACAACTTGTGTTGTGGCTGGTCCTTGTAGAGAGTACTTAACTTTTGAGAGTACTTACATTTATTTGGTGACACTGTGTGGGCCACTCCAGAAGGCCTAGCTGTCTTGGCCAACTATTATCATTTGCATTAATATTAACTTCACTCATAACTGGATACCCTTTTAAGCGTCTTGTAGTAACTCACTGGTGGCATGAATCTACCTTAAAGTCTGGCAAAGTTGTTAGAGCTAGTAATCTCTGCCAGCTTTCCCAGGTGTGTGTGTGTGTGTGTGTGTGTGTGTGTGTGTGTGTGTGTGTGTGTGTGTGTGTGTGTGTGTGTGTGTGTGTGTGTGTGTGTGTGAGAGTGTGTGTGTGTGAAAATTATATCTTAAACAGTGTGTGTGTGTGTCAGCTACTTGGGGCAGGGACACAAAGCACTGGGTTCACAGACTGGGTGCTGGAGGCCTTGGCTTGGACACTCAGCTGAGGACCTAACCTTACAGCTGTACCAGTGGGGAGTCTTGTTGGGACCTGGAGGGAGACAGCTATAGAGAAAGCTAGACCCCAGGCTGAGTATATTCCATGTGTGGGAAATTGTGCTTGATGCAGAGAGGTCTGCATCTGGAAATATTGTGTGTATCCATTTGTATTCCAAGTTCATGTTAATCTCCAATGTCAGTGGTGAGGATTCAGGCTCCTTGATTCCTGGCCCAGCATGGGGATGTCATATACTGGTGGTAGTGGACGTCATCACATATTGGTAACAGTGGTGGGCATCACAGTCATTACTAGTGGTCAAATAATGGTGAAAATAGGACTGAGGAAATTGTTAAGTTATTGGGGTATTCCTAGCTTTCTACTGAAGATGTAAAAATTAATTAACCCTTACATACAACGCGAGCAAGAAGGGAAGGAAGTACCCAATGGTGTTAGGGTTGTTATCTGCACCTGAGAGGTAGCTTTATTGTTTTTACTATTTAGACTAGTGAAGGTGGCCCACTAGCTTGGGGAAGTGTTTTATTTGGCTTCTTAATTGAGTCTTCCTGTTTGAGTTTGGCAGAGGTGGGCTGCAAAACTTGTAAATTTTTGATTTAGCTATGAAACATTGTAGGATGTTTTGGGTTTTATCATAATGGATATTTTAATATCAGTATATTTTAATGGTATCTTCTGCAGGTTTTTCCTAAATTACTTATTAATCTTACTGTTACTGCTTATAAAGCCTTTAGAGTTATAGGATATAAAATAGCATTATTTGAGATTAGTGCAGGGGACTAAAAATCTTTTTGACTGTCTTAGGTTATGCATGTGATCTGATTGTTGTTTACCTTAAAACAGTACGAGCTAACAGCCTTAACCGAGTATAGCAAATGACAGATTTTACTTACAGAACAGACAGAAATGTTAGAAACTTCCCAGATCTACCATCACCCTTTCACTGTACTCAGTTACAGGTATTGTAGGCTTTCACATAACATCACACTGTAATGACAAAGGCCCATGCTTATTGTATTGCTTCCAAGTTACATAATGTAATCAATGAAATAAAAACATACATCCATACTTTTCTGCAAGCAATTATATATATATATATATATATATATATATATATATATATATATATATATGGGTCCACTTTGTAAATTCGAAATACTGAAATCTCGAATGTCAGCATTTCAAACTTACAAAGCCGCATAATCACATTTCCGAAACCGGCAGAAGCGGGAAATTCAAAATCCTGAATCATGGCTATTTTGAATTTTTGCTTCCGGTGGTACGATATGTGCATGTTTGGGTTTAATTTTGGTAAGTCTGTGTGTGTAAGTATGTTGGTTAGGGGTTTAGTGTGTATAAGTGTGTGTTGTGACTGTTATGTGGGTGTTTGAGGGACTGTAAGATGTGTGTGTGTGAGTTTCATTTGTGTTTGTGCAATCTCGGAGTTAGAATATATAAGTAAGGGGGTGTGGGGGCACAGCTCCCCACATAGGGGGTGCAGGGGGGCTTGTCCCCCTTCTTATATGTAGTTTAGATGAATTTATTTGATCGTGGGTGGGG